>NC_041387.1:464370922-464382026 GCF_002162155.2 Triticum dicoccoides | reverse complement strand
TTCAATCACACAAAACTTAACAAAACCCTCGTGAGATCCGTTAGTATGATAAAGCAAATCACTACTTTAAGTACTGTTGAAAACTCGTTCATATTTTATTATTGCATTATAACTACTGTACTCTAACTTCACCATGGCTTATATCACCGATACAATCCATAAATTCATCAAAACACGCAAAATAATGCATCAAAATAGAATCTGTCAAAAACAGAACAGACTGTAGCAATCAGAACATTGACCATACTTCTATAACTCCAAAAAATTTAAAAATTTAGGAAAAAATAAAAAAAATGCATATCAGCATTGTGTAAAAATTTCAGAAACTTTTGACATTCTAGTAAAAATGTAAATTCACACACTACAACCAAAGTTTCTATTTTTGCACTGCACAAACCAAACAAGCAATCTTGGCACATTATTTTTATAATACAATGGATTTGTACAAAGGGATAATTATATTTGTGAAAAGTTTTTGTAATCAAGGTTCACAAAGTTTCCATGGGCGTGAACAAAGTTCAAGGCTAGCTCCGACTTTAACAATGCTCGTCTTTCTCACTTTCGCTTTTCTTTTTGAAATTTTTTTTAAGTTCCCCTATATATTTTTTTGTTTTTAAACTTCATAAAAGCACACAACAGAATAAAATGACACTCTAAAACTTTCGGGTTGTCTCCCTGGCAGCGCTTCCTTTAAAGCCATTAAGCTAGGCATATAGTGCTCAAGTAATGGATCCACCCGGATCCCAAGGTATATCAAAGCCAATTTTAATTAACAATGATTTGTAATTTAGTATTCAGCACAAAGCAACATATATCATGCAACAATGAAGTCTAACTCTCTTCCTATGCATCGACATGTCATAAAAGAACAATTCATGCACACAAAGTAAAGGCCGATACATAGCATAAACAGTTTCTTGCAATTTTATTGTGTTAGAAACATAGAGAGGTGGAGATGTAGTTCCTCTCTCATAGTAATTGCAAGTAGAAGAAGCAAACACATGCATATTATATTCATAAAAATCATCATACGTAGTAGTAAAATGCAACCCATCAATATAAACTTTAATAAGCGCAAACTTCTCCAATATAGTGTAGTTCGGAGAATTCAAAAAGATAATAGGACTATCATGTGTGGGTGCAATAGCCACAATTTCTTTCATAACATTTTTTTTACTATAAACAGTAGGGTAAAACACCCCACTGCAATTTTTATAAATAAGCAAGAGCAAAAGGCTCAGATCTACAAAAAAAGAAGAAAACGGCAAGGGCTTGAGAAAAGCCCCCTAAAAAGTAGAAAAGCAGAAAGAAGAAGAAAAATAAGAAAGAAAGCAAAGAAACTAGAACAACAGAAAAGAAGACTAAGACTAAGGCTAAAGCTAAAGACCTAGGCAGAAAGCAGAGCTGCCAAAGAGAAACAAAAAAGCTATCCTTGAAGATCCAGCCATGAGTTGAATTGATTGGCATGTTTTGGTCTCATCCTGTGCTTGAGTAACTTCAGCTCCATCAAGTAAATGTGCTTCCATCCTTGAAATGTGGGGTGAATATGTTCAAAGATCTTGTTGTTTCTAGAAATCTAGATAGCCCAGGAGCTAAGTATTATTATGTCCATAAAGAAGGGGAGTCTCAGCTTCCTTGATATCTTGGAAGGCCTGTAGTATAGATAAATTTGGTGATCTAGTGGGACAGATGTGATCCCAACATCTCTTAGCAAATGAGCATCCCCAAAACAAATGATACAGAGTTTCCTCCTATTGGCACGCCCTGAGAGCACAGTTATAGTATTCTAGAACAAATGTTTTCCTTCTCAAAAGATTCCTTGTATTGAGCCTGTCATGTAAGAGCATCCAGAAGAACATTTTGTGTTTAGGTTGGCATGATGAATCCCAAATCCAGTTGAAGTGTGGTGGAGTTTGTTTGAAGCCAATCATGACATTGTAAGCATTGGCAGAGGAGAAGTGTTCATTACCGCAGATATAGCTCCATGTGTATGTGAAATTCTGGTACTATGATTGCCTCATAGAGTAACACATTTCTTCAAGCTGTAAGAATTGCTCATGGGCCTCCATTGATAATGGAAGGTGAAAAAGATCTTCCAGGTATTCTGTGGCAAGAACCTGCTGCACTTTAAGTCTGTGATTAATCACAAAAGAGAATAGATGAGGGAACTTATGCTGCAAGAGTTGCTCAGACCATAAATCAGACCAAAAATAAGCGCTTCTGCCATCTCCCAAGTTGCACCTTGCTAAGCCCTTAAACTGTTGAACTAATTGCAAGTTTGCCTTCCACCAGAAAGATCCTACTAACTCATCTCCTGGCAACTTGTCCTCAGAGTAATGAGTCTCCCAAATCAATTTCACCCATGGAATTTCATGTCTGTTATAGAATTTGTGTAAGTTTTTCATAAGCAGTGCCTTGTTCTGTGTGAAAATATCCATGACTCCTAACCCTCCCTGATTCTTTGGCCTACAAACAATGGTCCATTTCACTAGAGCTGGTCTTGATCTTCCATATCTGGGCCTCTCCGCAAGCAGTGCCTGAAATATTTCAACATTTGCTGCTTAATAGTCACTGGTACATCCAAACAGCTCATGAAGAATATTGTGAGAGATGCCAGAACAGATTTAACCATTAACAATCTGCTTGCATAGGTCATAAATGTGGCAATGCCAGCCAATCTCTTTTGCAATCTTATTAACCAATGGTAAACATTGCTCCACTGTAGGTTTGTGAAGTCCTAAAGGAAGCCCAAGATATGTGAACGGAAAGTGTCCCATCTGAAAATTAAGAGTTCCAGCGAAGATTTGTGCCCTCTCCTCTTGAATATTAATAGGTACCATGATAGACTTCTGGTAGTTTACTTTTAGACCAGTGGCAGATGCAAAAGTGTTCAGTAGGGCTTTAAGACAGATGAGTTGTCGGGAATCAGCTTGCATTATTAACGAGGTGTCATCTGCATACTGGACAATTGGAAAGTCAGTGTGATGAGGACATGACTACCTTGAATACGACCAAAAATATTGCATACATGCATATTTGTCAGGTGATTTCTAGTGCAAACTATTCAATAATCTATTTATGTTATCCAGAAAAAAAATACTTCACACACTTTTGTGTTTTGTCTAATTGCAGGTGTATGGGATATTTGTACAATTCACATATGAAGATAAGGGAGAAAGAGATGTTTAAGTGTTGTTCAAAAAGTTCTCTCACGTCACTTTTGGGCCAAGAGAAGATAGAGTCCAAGTCTTTCACGTTCTGGATTCAGATTCGGACTGCACAGACATACCTGACTCAAAACGCCAACAACTTTTTCATACGGACTCCGAATTGGGTGATTATTTTTTTGTTGGATTCTAGATTTTGTACTCTTTCCAGCACAATTGGATTCACCTTCAAATTCTTCCCGAGCGTTGAGTTATCGACGAAACAATCAGACGCTGCAGCAGAATCCGAGTCAAACAACAAGTCCAAAGGTGTTGCATCACCTCCACTTGGGCCCATTGGCCTTGTACGACCTAGGGTTAGTTTTAGGTTGCCTTGGGATGTCCTCCCACCTCCTAGGCCGCCACCCCTTGCTCCTATATAAGTAGATCCATCTAGTAGCTTTTCCCTTGGGATTTGTTTAGTTAAAAGTTAGCCATTGCAACTTCGTGTACTTCGTTTGTGTCCAACGACCAGACCAAGACCGCTTTCGGATCCCCACTTTTATCAATACTTCATCCATACTCGCAATATTCAGATTGCTTAATCATATTCTTGCTTGTTCTTCGATTGCTTGCAGGAATAGACCTTCGTGGTCAGGTTGATCGTGCTCCAGCGTGGTCAATAACCTCTCGGAGTTGGTTTAGTGATTGCTAAGGCGCAACGTCGTGCACGTTTGTAGTCGGATCGTCAAAGTTGTCTCCATCAAATCGATAGTTATCATCTCATCGAAAGATCGGGACACCCTCGCCTCTATCAAGTGGTATCAGTTTTCAGGTTGCTCGGTGAGAATTTCCAGTCATCCCTAGATTAGATTTATTTTCTTACCTATTGTCCAAGAAAAAACCACAAAAAAAAGTTAGATCTATTCATCCTTTGTCCTAGCCAGTCTGAGCCTTTGCAATTTTCGTTTCATTGTTTGCATTATTGAATTATCGGTTACATCTTCGTGTCGAGTTGCTGGTCTTAGTGTCTAGTTCCTTTAAAGTTTCGAGTTCTGTTCACATTAGTCACGTCGCCGCTGCATCATTATCCCTTCCGCTGTCCATCATCTCATCCATCAATTTCCACCACGTGCTATGCACTGTTCATTGTCATAATCCTAGTTGAGGTCATTCACATCTTCGCCTGATCCAATCTGCATCTTATCTAGTTTGTCTTGGAAAGAGGGAGAAAAAAAGATAGAGAAAAAAAAGAGAAAAAAAGGAAAGAAAAAAAAGAAAAAAAAGAGAGAAAGAAAAAGAAAAAAATTGTAAGGAAAAAAAAGAGAAGAGAAAAAACCAAAATTCAGATCTATCTCGACTCAATCTCGTAGTTGAATTCCGACTGCAATCTGTTTTGTGCACTGTTTAGTAAAAGAGGCATAAGTTCCTCATATGATGTCCATTTTGGCTCCACAAGTACTCAAATTAAAGCTAGCGACTAGACGCATATGAATAGTTGCAAAAGCTAGTTCAATAGTTGGCGTCTCAAAATCATCTTCTAAATAAGTCTTTTTGCCCTCCGAAGTTCGCGCATACAGTTTGTTCTAGTTTTTCACGTCAGTTTTAGAATTCTTTGACTCCTCATATCAATTCGGAATTGAGTGATTCTTTTTGCATTGGAAAGCTTGAGTTAGTGGCAAAGTTTTCAAGAGGAAAGTTGGAGAGAGAGGTGTTATATATCTTGCTTGGCAGTTGTTATTCATCATTATCTTTACTGCCATTGTGATCTTCACTTATATCTTGCTGTCCAAAGCTACTTATCCTTCATTGATGCTAGTTGTGCTATGCCGTGACCTCGTTAGTGTTCTAGGCTCGCGTCTCTAGTCCGGTCTAGCCTAGGACCAGCACAGTACTGTCGTTGAGCGTTTATTCAACATTGCATCTTTGAATTGATTATTGCTAATCTTTTGCTACCATATATAGCCAACCCAGCTCCACATATTTCTACACCGTGTATATGTACGTTCCCCTGGCAATCGCTTTACACAATCTTCAGAGTTATTTGACATTGCTGATTGCCTGTCACCACCTGCCGCATGGTAAGAACTTGTAAGATATTGATATTTGCTTTACTATGAGCACTTTACAACCACATCCTAGTAGTTCATAGGAACATTATTCTCGAATTTTGTTTCTTGTTTCTACTAATCATGACAGGTTCCGGAGATAGAAGTTCTTGGACGACAGATACATCTTCACCATCACGAGAGTTGGGACAACAGGCACAAGCACATGGTCAGGTTATCTCTTTATCGTCATTTGAGGGTAGATTTAATCCTGCTATTTATCTAGCTTGGGAGTTTGAAGTAGAACAAGTTTTTAGTAACCATGACTTTCCTGAACTTGAGCGAGTACGAGCTGCCACTAGAGCATTTATTGGTTTTGCTTCTGTTTGGTGGAGTGTGCATTGTAAGAAAAACATTAATAACCAACCCACAACCTGGAAAGATTTGAAAGATGTAATGAGACAACATTTTTCCCTCCTTACTATCATCGTGAATTGCTTCACAAATTTGAACAATTTAAACAAGGCAATAATACTGTTCATGCTTACTACCAAGAGTTCAAATCTTATATGCATCATTGTGACATAGAAGAATCTGAGGATGATACAATGAATAGATTTTTTGGTGGTTTGAACCATGATATTGAGGCAAGATTTAGGTATATTCCTCGTTACATTACTGGTATGTATGTTCGTGCTTGTACTTTTGAGAGATAGTTACAGGAGGATGCATTGGGTGACTACAACAACTACAATTCCAATTCATGCTCACTACCATCGGTTGATTCCTCCACTGTTGCACCTACTAGAGCAGCCACACCTCAGATTATGAGTGCGACATCATCTCAAGTGTATGGTACGTTGTCATTGTCCATACCGACATCAGCTACGTCTTTGCGACAAGGTAACAGTAAAGGTATTGATGATATAACTTCACATGAGAATGATGCATCCCTAATTAACTTAAATACACCCTGTGTTGAGTTACCTGTTAATTTGAGCACGCCACCTATTTTAGAGAATCATGTTACTATCATGAATGTATCATGTGATCAAACAACTGAAATACCAACAATTTTGAGTGCACCCATTGAATTAACTATTGATGCAAAAGAACCAATGTTTAATCATTTTGATATGACCTCTAATCTTGGTGATGATTCTGTGTACAATGACGTACTGCATGTTTGCTTATTTAAGCATGTTGTAGCATGTAAATTAGATGCAAGTAAGGTTTATTCACCAATGTTGGGATGGTTTAATGATGAATATTGTCAATCTTTTGATAGGAATAAGAGCTTCACTTATATGTGCAAACTGAGTTGCAATATTTTCATGCCTTCTACTTATGATAATATTTTAGCTTTATATTTTATGATCTATGAAAGTTACTCATGTATACATGTGTCATATGTGCAAAAATCAAGGGAAGTAAAAATGGATGACATATACATATACAACATGTATACAGTGTCTCTTTTGTTAGCCACATTTCAGATTAAGCAACGCCGAGGACGGCTTTGTTTTCAAAAAGGGGAGGATGATGAGGACATGACTACCTTAGATACGACCAAAAATATTGCATACATGCATATTTGTCAGGTGATTTCTAGTGCAAACTATTCAATAATCTATTTATGTTATCCAGAACAAAAATACTTCACACATTTTTGTGTTTTGTCTAATTGCGGGTGTATGGGATATTTGTACAATTCACATATGAAGATAAGGGAGAAAGAGATGTTTAAGTGTTGTTCAAAAAGTTCTCTCACGTCACTTTTGGGCCAAGAGAAGATAGAGTCCAAGTCTTTCACGTTCTGGATTCAGATTCGGACTGCACAGACATACCTGACTCAAAATGCCAACAACTTTTTCATACGGACTCCGAATTGGGTGATTCTTTTTTTGTTGGATTCTAGATTTTGTACTCTTTCCAGCACAACTGGATTCACCTTCAAATTCGTCCGGAGCATTGAGTTATCGACGAAACAATCAGACGCTGTAGCAGAATCCGAGTCAAACAACAAGTCCAAAGGTGTTGCATCACCTCCACTTGGGCCCATTGGCCTTGTACGACCTAGGGTTAGTTTTAGGTTGCCTTGGGATGTCCTCCCACCTCCTAGGCCGCCACCCCTTGCTCCTATATAAGTAGATCCATCTAGTAGCTTTTCCCTTGGGATTTGTTTAGTTAAAAGTTAGCCATTGCAACTTCGTGTACTTCGTTTGTGTCCAACGACCAGACCAAGACCGCTTTCGGATCCCCACTTTTATCAATACTTCATCCATACTCGCAATATTCAGATTGCTTAATCATATTCTTGCTTGTTCTTCGATTGCTTGCAGGAATAGACCTTCGTGGTCAGGTTGATCGTGCTCCAGCGTGGTCAATAACCTCTCGGAGTTGGTTTACCGATTGCTAAGGCGCAACGTCGTGCACGTTTGTAGTCGGATCGTCAAAGTCGTCTTCACCAAATCGATAGTTATCATCTCATCGAAAGATCGGGACACTCTCGCCTCTATCACAGTGCAAGAATTAATTTGCGGAGGTGCATGAAGGAGGCCTATTCCCATTGCTTTATTGATTACTGATTGGAGAAGGTCAGTAGCTATGACAAACAACAGAGGTGATAGAGGATCTCCTTGTGGTACTCCCCTTCTACAGTAAATCTTTTTACCAGGTACTCCATTCAGCATTACAGCAGTTGAGGCAGAGTTAAAGATCATTTCTATCCATGAGATCCACTTATTGCCAAAACCTTTAGCTCTAAGAATGTCTATAATTGCTTGATGTTCAATGGTATCAAATGCTTTTTCAAAGTCTAATTTGAGCACAAGCAATTCTTCTCTAGATTTCAAACATTGGTGAATGTATTCATAAGACCACCCCAAACAATCTTGAATAACCCTGTCTTTAAGAAATCCATATTGGTTAACATGAATCATTTGCAAAATAACCTTTTGCAATCTATTTGCCAATAGTTTAGTGATGATCTTGAGCACCCCATTAAGCAAAGAAATTGGTCTAAAATCACTAGGGGTGAGAGGAGCAGTTTTCTTGGGGATGAGTGTGATATATGAGGTATTGATGCTCTCAAGAGAAATATTACCTTCATGGAAGGCATGCACCAAGTTTCTTACATCATCTCCAATAATGTCCCAGCATGCTTTTAAAAACTCATTGTTGAAGCCATCTGGCCCAAGGGATTTGTCAGTAGGCAAGTCCTTAACCACATTATTTATTTCCTCATCTGAAAATGGTTGCTCAATGTCCTTGAAGATATCTGGGTTGATCTGATTGGCAAGAAGGTTTTGCAAATCAAATGCATAGTATGTCCCTTAGATTTTCCTAATCTCTTTTTGAAAGATTCCCAAAGTAAGCCAGCCTTGCCATCATGATTAGTTATTTCAATTTGATCCTCATTAAGGAGCATAGCAATTTTATTATGCCTGTAATTAATGGATGCTCTTGTGTGGAAAAACTTTGTGTTTTCATCTCCAAATTTTACTTCTTTAACTTTTCCTCTCTGTTTCCAGTATATCTTCTGGTTCTTCAAAATAGTCGGCAAGTGTTCTTTGAGCAAAGCTCTACAATTCCACTCTATGGTGTGCAATCTTCTAAATTCCTCAAAGAAGTCCAAGAGGAAAATACACTCATTAATGTCTGCAATATGTTTCTTAAGGCATGTCAAACTCTTTGACCATAATTTTAAAGCCCTCCTTAGGTTCTTAAACTTAGCATTGATCATCTTGGCAGGATTTGTGTAACCCACAGGAATGTCCCAAGCTGCTTTGACTATATCCTTAAAAGGGTTGTGCTTCAACCAGAAATTCTAAAATCTAAACACTTTTGCTTTTGGAATAGAGGTTCCCACTTTAATCAAACATGGCAGATGGTCAGAAATAGGTCTTGCAAGTGGAAGAGCTATAGAATCTGGGTATGAAATCATCCATGAAGCAGAACTATAGCAAGTTCATCTCCATAAGCACCATTCATATTGGCATCATGGCCACTAGCATAGAAAGCATCAATTTCAGCAAAAAGGGGCATTTCAAATGAATCCAAGGGATCATAGCAATCATCATAGCATTCATCCTTCAATAAGCATGAAGGGAGATTAAGCAATTATGAGTTGAAGAGTTACTCTCATTAGAAGGTGGGCATGGGTAGCTAATCCGTTGTTCCTCCTTTTGTTCTTCGCTCTCCTCGTCATCTTTTTCATCTAATGAGCTCACAGTGTCATCAATTTCTTCTTCCATAGATTCCTGCAAAATATTGATCTCTTCTTAGACAGCGAAGACTTTCTTAATAAACTCATTAATATCAGCATTATATTCATAATTCTCATAGCAATATTTAAGTATAGAAAAAAAATTCAGGTTTGTAAACATCATCATCATAATTTTCACACTTTTCAAACAAAGATTCAATTTCATAAGCACCCTTAAAAGAAACGAATTCTTCTATTCATTCCACATCATAGTAATCATATATACCATTAGCATAAGAAGCCAAGGTTTCATTATCATTAAATTTACATGAAAAGGGAAGGTGTGGAGCCGTCATCCTAGAGCAACAATTATAATCACATCTCAAGCATAAATTCCAAGCATACCAATGCAAGATTTCAATTTGATCCCATAACAGTTTTGATTTTTGAGTCAAGCGATAATCCCTAAAGTATTCACATTGATCCAACGTGTCTCCCATTATCAAGTTGAATGGGTTTTCTCAGGATTATCAAAGTAGTGTTTAATATTTTTCACACAGCGAGCATCAATGGTTTTAGGAGGTTCCCCATCTCCATGAGTAGCAAGTACACCTGATTGTTTTTGGTATTTCGTGTTCCATATCCATAACTAAAGATATAAAACAACTTAGAATAGAAAAAAATCTACTTAGTGATAAAGCAAACAAGCACACACGAGAATATTCACCCCACGCTATTGCTCCTCGGCAACGGCGCCAGAAAAAGGTCTTGATAACGCACAAGTATAGGGGATCAATTGTATCCTTTCTCGATAAGTAAGAGTGTTGAACCCAACAAGGAGCTAAAGGTAGAACAAATATTCGGTCAAGTTCTATCTACCACCGATACAACTCTACGCGCGCTTAAGCGTTCGCTTTACCTAGAACAAGTATGAAACTAGAAGTACTTTGTAGGAGTAAAGAGATAGGTTTGCAAGATAATAAAGAACACGTAAATAAAAGGTAGGGGTTGTTTAGATAAAGAACAATTAAGTTAGTTTTAGTAGAGAGCTTTTTGTCACAAGAAAGTTATTTGTCCGTAGGAAATCGATAGCTAGATCGGTAATCATTATTGCAATTTTATATGAGGAAGAGGCATAAGCTAACATACTTTCTCTACTTGGCTCATATGCACTTATGATTGGAACTCTAGCAAGCATCGACAAGTACTAAAGATCATTAAGGTAAAACCCAACCATAGCATTATAAGGTATTCAGTCCTCTTTACTCCCATACGGCACAACCCCCTTACTCGGGTTTAAGCTTCTATCACTCTAGCAACCCACTATAACCGAATCATGAACATATTGCAACACCCTACAGCGGGGATCCCTCATGCTTGCACGACACAAAGAGCACCATAGGACAGCACCAATAATAAACATACAACTCAAACCAATCACGATCATCAATCAACCCATAGGACAAAACAGATCTACTCAAACATCATAGGATAGCCATACATCATTGGGAAATAATATATAGCGTTGAGCACCATGTTTAAGTAGAGATTACAGCGGGGAGAAGAGGTGTTACACCGCTGCATAGAGGGGGAGAGTTGGTGATGACGGCGGCAAGGTTGTTGGTGTAGATAGTCGTCACGATGATGGCCCCAGCGGTGTTCCGACGCCACCGAGAGAGAGGGGGGAGAGAGACCCTCCTTCT
>NC_041387.1:464321831-464370581 GCF_002162155.2 Triticum dicoccoides | reverse complement strand
GAGGAGGGTTTCCCCTCTGTTCCATGGCCTCCATGGCAGCGGAGGGGTGGGAGCCCCTCCTAGATTGGATCTCTCTCTCTTTTCCGTGTTCCTGTTTTCTGGCCTTTCACCATTTCTTAAATTCCCGAAGATCCGTAACTTTGATTGGCTGAAATTTTAACACGATT
The DNA here is from genome assembly GCF_002162155.2 of Triticum dicoccoides. Lineage (NCBI taxonomy): Eukaryota > Viridiplantae > Streptophyta > Magnoliopsida > Poales > Poaceae > Triticum > Triticum dicoccoides. The sequence goes on along the minus strand of NC_041387.1, from coordinate 464,370,414 downwards.
TTTATCCGGATATTATCTTTCTTGCGGCGAAATAAGGGCACCAACTGCCTTAAAGGGGACCCACAAGCCCTCTAGGCGCGCCCAGGGTAGGGGCGCGCCCCTCAAGTTTGTGGCCCCTCGGGCATTGCCTCGTGTTGATTCTTTTTCTCAAAAATCACAAATATTCCAAAATAAACCTCCGTAAATTTTTATGCGTTTGGACTTCGTTTGGTATGGATATTCTGCGAAACAAAAAATATGCAACAAACAGGAACTGGCACTGGGCACTGGATCAATATGTTAGTCCTAAAAAATAATATAAAATGTTTCCAAAAGTATATGAAAGTTGTAGAATATTGGTATGAAACAATAAAAAATTATAGATATGACGGAGGCGTATCAGCTCTCCCCCGGTGGAAGGCCGCCGGAAGCAGAAAAGATCTGATCCAAGATCAGTCTCTAGCCGGCGCCGCCCGTGCCTGGCATGCCAACTGCCGGTGCACAATGCCGTTAGATCCCTCGGTAGGGGTCCGAGCGCAGCTGGAAGTCCTGGATCGGAGATCGCACAAGGGGTTTATCCAGGTTTGGGCCTCCGGAGAGTAATACCCTACGTCCTGCTGGTTTTTGTTATTCATGATGGACGGATACCTCGTGTGAGGGCTTACAATGGTGTATGAGATTGCTACCGAGAGTTTGCCTATCTGATGATTGATGGGAATGAGGTTCCCAGACCTCTCTTTATATAGGCAGTAGATGTCCAGGGTCTACACGGTGAATGTGATCTAGGACGCCGCCGCCCTCTAGGCGGGCACGAAGGTCACCAGCGCCTCCTAGGGCTTCTTCCTTGTTCTGGGCCAAGCAGGCCCCTTGTAGATACTGAGGCCGGACTCCCTTACACGAGCCACCCCCGATACAGGGCCCCGTCAATAACCAATCAAGCAAAAGGAACTAGGATTTGTGATTTATGGTTGTGTGCCCTAGCCACACGCAAGAGGCTTATGGTGGTTGGGATTCCAGGGAAAATGGTGACCGTCAACCTAGCAGAGCAGCTCCACGATGGAGGGCGCTGTCAGCAGCGAGCGAGAGAGGCATGGATAGGGGCCCGAGTCGAGGTGAGAACAATCACGGAGGAAGGAGAAAACCATAGAGGGAGTCGCCCTCGAGATCGTCCTACAAATTGCCTCACCGCCAATCACGGAACCGCCACACCTAGGATGGCCTGGGGGCAACTTTGTTAGTTATTAACCAATACTACTTACATGCCTTGGCGAGCAACATCGCAGCTTTGCTTTCGTGACTGAAGGAATTCACTAACCCAAATTATCCACAGCACGTCAATCGATCGCTAGGAGATATGAGAGAAGTCTGGAATGGATGCTTCGAGATCCTACAAGCCAACATACAAATCCCAAACCACGACGACACTTTCATGGCATGGTGGGAGAGGACACGTGCATCCTTTCGAGGAAAGGTCAAAAGTTGTTTCTACTCTTTCGTCATTGCTACCGTGTGGCACCTATGGAAGCAAAGAAACGCAAGAGTGTTTAGTAGGTACGACCAACTCAGGTCAGACACAAGCTTAGTGCATCTAATTCTCGAAGAGATTAAACTTTGGAAGTCGGCGGGAGTAGGTGTTGAGGGTTTAGCTAGATTTGTGAGAGAGTGGGCTTTTTCCTTTTGTGTGGAGTCGGAGGTCCCGTCTTGACGCCTCGTCGTCTTGCATGGTCTCTTGTAATTAACATTTCTCTCTTCTATAAAAATACGATACGCTTTTGGCGTACTCTCGAAAAGAAAAACAAGAACGAGAAGAGATGACAAAGGAAAAAACATGTACTCCCTCCGTTTTTATTTACTCCGCATATTAGAGTTGACTGAAGTCAAACTTCGTAAAGTTTGACCAAGTCTATAGAAAACAATATAGACATTTATCATAATAAATCTATTCGAGGTGAAAGTACATCCAATAATAAATCTAATGTTGTTGATTTGTTATTGTATATCATAATATTTTTGTTTATAAACTTGATAAAAGTTTGTAAAGTTTGACTTTGACCAAAGCTAATATGCGAACTAAATAAAAACGGAGGGAGTACTACCACTAGTAGTTCAGTTGACACTTGACGCATGACCGAGGACAACAGTAAGAGCAACAAAAGCATGCCAACCACACACACTACATAACTTATCGCGTATGAGTATATGGCGGGGCGAATGGCAGACTCGACGCGACATCATGGTGTACCACGTGGTCGATCGGATCCAGCGACAGAGCGGGGGGCAGCCAATGTGCAGTGCCACTGCCATGCCATGCCATGCAGCCAAAACCTGAGGTCGGCCCCCTGTTCACGATCGCCGGCGGTGATCGAGTGACCGACTAACTGGCACACACCCACCTACCTAACGAAGAAGTTGACGGGACAAGCAAAAGCGGGAAACGGCTATACACACTAGTGCTCCATGCACATGCCACGCACGGCTAGCTGCCGTACATGATGACGAAGCACGGGAGCACGGCCCGGGGGTTGAACACCAGCAGCTCGGCGTCGTCCTCTCCCCCTCGTCCGCCGCCGCCCGGCGGCACGGGCACCATGGAGTCGTAGGCCACCTTGTCGCCGTCGCCGTCGCCGCCGCGAACGACGCGTCCCGCCACGACGCGGCATACCAGCATGGCGCGGCGCACCTGCAGGAACGCGAACTCGCGCTCCACCTCGTCGGGCAGCGACGCGTGCGCGGCCCACCCGGAGGAGTAGGTGGCGATGCCGTCCACGTCCGCCTGCTTCCCCGCAAACCCGTGGCGGAGGATGGTGCAGGTGCAGCAGTAGGGGCTCCCGCACACGCCGGCGCCCAGGGAGCAGAGCATGGTGGCGCAGTGGAACCGCAGCCGCTCGTTGCCGTCCGCGATGCACCGCTCCTCCACCACCGCGCCGCTGGCGCCCGCGCAGCGGCGGGCGGCGCGGGAGCGGACGAGGTCCCGGTACTCCTCGAAGCGGGAGAGCGCGCGCGGGTTGTGGTGGATCCTGAGGATGCGACTGACAGCCGGGGGATCGCCGGCACCTGGCGGGGACAGCCCCCACCCGGCGAGGAAGATCATGCGGATGATGTTCATGCTGGAGTCGAGGTGGGTGAGCTCCGAGAGGGAGTGCTTCATCGCCTGGTGGAGCTCCAGCTGCTGCGGCTTGCTCAGCACCTCACCGCACACCTTGCAAGGGAACAGGTCCCCGCGGGCGGCGAACGACCTGGACAGCTGCCTGGTCGCCAGCGGCGAGCACGGCACGAGCGGAGTGACGCTGAGGGACTGCGGCGACATCGGGGACAGGAACGGCGACGCGCACGGCGAGGACGGCGTGGAGAGCACCACGGACGCCTGACGCTGCGTCACGGACTGAGCAAGCGGCGACGACAAGGTGGTCGTGACGGCCTCATCCTGCTCCTCTCCGCCTGGAACAGAATTCTTACGCCCGGCGGAGGAGAAGATGCGGTGTATGTAGCACCGGAGACTGGTGGCGAGAGACGAGACGTGCCTGGCCCTGCGCCTGGCGCCGGCCCTCTCTTCAACACCAGTAGAGGACGACACTGCCGGGGAGAAGGCGAGCGGCGATATCTTCCTCCTCTTGCTGCTGCTGCTGCTGCTGGCAGCGCCGGCGTCGTCTTCCTCGTGCTGCTGCGAGGCAGAGCCCGGCGAGAAGCAGCAGCCGGCGTGGCCAATGTGGAGGAACATGACAAAGAAAAGCGACAGGAAGCCGCGCAGCAGGGCTCTGCACCTAGCACCGCCCGCCATTTCCGATCGCCGGCAGCTAAGGCTCCGATCAGATCATGATCACGCAACGCAACGAGAAGGCTCGGGCTCGAGGATGGAGGGCAGGAAGGTGAGGACAGGGGTGGAAAGGGGAGGGAAAAGTGCGGGTGCTTAAAAGAGGAGAAGGGAACGTGAGCTCTGTGCATGTGTGTGTGTGGCTGTGTTGGCAAAGGACGGGAGGAAGGAGAAAGGCGATCGATCCGGGGACAGCAACAGGGTGTCCGGGCGGGTACGCGCACGAATCGGTTGATTACTGGAGTAGTACCTAGGATGCAGATGCACCGCAGCTAAGCTAAGCTGCGCAATTATGCATCACGCAAAGCGGTACAGTGTTGCACTGAGCTGGTACTAGTGATGGTGCTTGCCCGCTGTACTCTTCCCAGCATAGCAGCCAGGGCCATGCGTCGTTACAGCGGAGAGATGGGAGATAGGGACGCAGGAATCGCAGGGACAAGGATGGCCGAAGCGGACGTGCTACCGATCGAAGATCAGCTCGAGTCCGATCAGATCAGATCAGATCAGATCGGGGTCGTCGGTACACTGGACTTCTGTGTAGTGTAGGTTCGGGGGGTGCTATCATTGATCATCGGCCTGATCTGGGCGCCTGTCCCGGTGTCTCCTCCTCTCTCTCCATCTCCATTATGCATGATCGCGTCTCCTCTCGTCCCGTCTCGCTCCACTGTTAGTATTATTGCTCGTCTACAGTAGCTGAGGTTAGAAAAATAATACCCAACGGCAACGGCTCGTCGTCAGCAACGAGCGCGGCGGTCCTGCACCTGCCGACTGCCGTGCTGCAGCTAAACCCCAAAGAAAGCATACGGGGCAACGGACGGTACAGAGACAGGGTACAGAGGACGGGACAAGATACGCCCTGTTCCTCCTGCCTCGCTCCGGAACAAACGGCAAAACGTGCAGCGCCAGAGCCCGGCCGTGCGGTGCGGTGCGGTGCAGATCCCTCTGCTCCGCCGCGGCTCCATGTCCCCTTCATCGCCGAACGAAGCTCTGCACGAACGACACAACGAGCTGGATTTTAGGCCGGGGAGATAAGATGGGCGTTACTGCCAGTCACCACGCTCCTCGTGGCATAATGGCGGCTCCATGTGTGTGTTCCTGATGCCTCAAACGCGGCCAAAACAGATGGGAGGCCACGTCCAGGGTTGCATATTCATCTGCTTCCAGGTTCAGTGCACTCGAGTGAATGGAATCCGAGACGTTGCAAAGCAACGCGAACACCTCAAACCTGCGTCTAACACAAGAAACGAATGATGCTGGGCACAAAGACAGACGGTCAGTCAGACAGACCGGGGCTCTTGAGATTCGGCGCCATCACGGTGTCCTGGTGGTGGGGCTACGTAACGTAGTGCCGTTAACGTATTCCTGGTACTACTAAATGGGATTTGTTGTGTTAAACAAAAGGAAAGAACACTTCAGCACATGCATGCAACAGTCCAAGGAGACCACTCGAGTGTGGTTCCAGGACCGAATCGACACAAAAGTTAGCAGGCAAACCAAAGAATCCAAGAATCTTGTTTATCATCTTACACTTCACAGGAACTTACTAAATGAACAATTGTTCAAATCCAGCTCCAAGCTAGCATCCACCAAGATGATAAAGATCAAAGTACATGACGGAATTAAGTACACTCAACAGGCGGGCCCACGACAATGCATATGCAATACTCCCTCCGTTCCTAAATATAAGTCTTTGGAGAAATTTCACCATGAACCACATATAGAGCAAAATGAGTGAATCCACACACAAAATGCATCTATATACATCCGTATGTGGTCCATAGTGAAATATGTACAAAGACTTATATTTAGGAACGGAGGGAGTACTCCCTCGGTTCCTAAATATAAGTCTTTGTAGAGATTCCACTAGATGGACTACATACCAAGCAAAGTAAATGAATCTACACTTAAAATACATCTATATACATCCGTATGTGGTTCATAGTAGAATCTCTATAAAGACTTGTATTTAGGAACAGAGGGAGTATTATGCATGCATGCCATCAGGTAATTTATGATTCGGTGATATGTTACACCGACCACACAAACTTAGTTGATAATTCAGAACACTACATTTAAACTCCTTTTAACTGCTAAGGTCGTTCGTCGAAACTCAGAAGAGTTTCCAGGTAATATAATGGGGTATGTGCACCAGGCAAGTACACAAAATTGGGAGTTGAACAACAAGGTCCAGCACTGAAGCAAACATTAGCATACCCTGCCTAGCTTTTGATGTGGATAAAAACCAAAAATGACATGACGACCATTCAGTATTTGCCAAGACAATCATATGCTAAGCTACCATGTGCATGCAAGCTTGCGGCTATCAATTTATTTGTATCATTCTAAGCGCTATGATAAATTTTCTTGACACAGCCACTCTGCCAACTAAACTGTGCCGATGTTCCAAAAGAAATGTACTTACTGTACACATATGCTGTTGCAAGTACTGTTTGGGTGCCAAGTTTAAAATATTAAATACAGCATTAAATATGAACGAAAGCTGCCTTGTGGGTTCAGTGTACTTCAGTTGTGATGTTACACAATGACCAGCCCCAGTTTCAACAATTCATTTGTACCATACAACATTCCAAAAATAAGCATACTGACAAAAACCATAAATTATTGTCCATACTTGAATTTCAACAAGTCAACATGAAATCAAAAGATTATGTAGATGATCGAGCAAACAGAAGATTGTGAGTTAGCAGTCGAATTTGCACTACTAAAGAGCCTACTCTGGCAACAAAAGCAAAGGTCACAGCTCACACTATTAAGTTGGATGAAGCTGAGTTTTTGATTTAAGAAGGAAGGGAAGACATTATTATGATCCTTAGTTGATGTTTTCCTTTCACAATAATTAGTACTGGTAGGGTAAGCCCTGAAGAAGGTGCATTCTTAAATGACATTATCCTAGACCAGAGGCATGAAAAAGATCCCAGAGTTTGAAACCAGCTTGTGACAAATATACCAACAGCAAATGTTTACTTAGTAGTACATTTTTGTTCCAATGAATATCCCCAGTTTCCACATCGCTGTATTTCCAAATGATCTTTAATGTGCCTATTCTGTAACTAACTTCTAAGAGTGCCGTGAAAAAAACTCCCTAATGCTGCAATTGGCTACATAGAAAACATAAAAGATAACAGTTCAATGGGAGTTCTATGGGAAATTTGTTTGCCAGCAACGTTGTTGATTTTGATTGCCTAACTAAGAGATCTCCCTAACTAATAACCATGATTCTCACCAACCAGATACAGGAGGGCATGTGCTACATATAGATCGTTTGACTATATATAAGGTGGACCATAATTGGTTACAATTTGCACCATTAGCCTTCATCGCATATTCGCATCCCAAGCTTAGTTTTGTAGGTTTGCACTGGAAAAGTAAATCACTTCTTTCATAATATGACCAGTGAAATGGACGTGCTACCGATCGAAGATCAGCTCGAGTCCGATCAGATCAGGTCGGGGTCGTCAGATCAGATCACCATTTCCAAGTTTATCTATGAAATGAGATTTACTAGTATCCAAAACATCAAAATTATATTATGTACTAGATTTATCATAAAATATACTTTTACAATTTATAATTTTTTATGTGAAGTAACACATTTTCATAGATATTGATGGTCAAAGTACAAAGTACCATCTCGAAGCAGTGTCAATGTCCTAAAAACTTACATTTTGGATAGGAGGAAGTATATTGGAAGAGCAAATCAGTAATATTTGAAATCTGATATCAAGTTTCTGAGTTATGAACTTATAAGTTTTGCACAATGTATAATGTTGTAAGTCACTATCTACGAACTCTATAAGAGAGAGAGATGAAGAGATAATCTTGCTATCAGCAGTATGAAGTCCTTCTACCGTTTAAAGATATATAAGTTGTTCTCAACTGATGATGCCCTGGCAGGATAATCACAGAGTGAGCTGAATGACAACATTGCACTATATTTAGGCTGCTAGGGACTTATTGGATAATGATATTGTAAAAAAACTAAACTCTTAGTGCTAAGGCTAAGGGATTAGAAAAATATGTTTATGCCAGAGAAGGTTACTTCAGTCTAAGACATTTTGCTCACATTGAATACATCTGTAGAGGCAAGAATGTAATGTTACCACATCAAATTTTGGAAGAATGGAACACAAGAAGAGCCATATTTTCAGAACTGAATTTATGTCTGAACTGAAAAAAGAGAGCATGAACGTCATCCTGTATACAAGGGGGAAACTGCTATGCCAGAGAGATAGCACCGGCTAGGCGGGAACTCTCCCACACTTCCACAACTGGCATGTCTTCTCTGGTCACAAATAAGCGGTCTCCGCCGCCTTCCATCATCTCTATCATTCCACGCTTAGAATCCTCTTCCGTATCCACATAGCTGCTTCTGAAACTATTTTCATTAATTCCTTTTCTGTCAAGTGTCTCCTTTGCTCCCCGTTGCTCCGGCAAGTTGCATGTGTCATCTCGTTGTTCTTCCAGTCTGGACCAAACCTCCAATCCATCCTTCCGGCTGACAAACACCTGGGACTTATAGCAATGCAGAACACTGCCATGACCCCCTCCACTCCCCTTTGGTCCTGATGACATGTACACCCAAGGGTCGTTATCGAGCCGCCTCAGGTCTGCAGCTCCAATATCTCCTGATTTTGAGCACACCTTGTAGAGCATCAGCTGCTTCACGTCCACGTCTGCATCTGAAAATGGATCTCCAAACCTGCTGCTTCTTCCGGATCCCCCTGGCTCGCTTGTCTCCCAGACCACATTCCCAGATCGAATGTCCCACAGCCTCATGTATCCAGAATAGCCAAATGCGCCCGAGCTCACAGATGAAGCAAACACCAGCCCAAGCTCCTGCAGGTGCACTAGTCGATCCGGCGAAGATGACTTAGCCGCACTCCCACTTTGCCGGCCAATCTCCTGTATGGGCTTCAGAGTTACAGGGTCAATCGCCAGGATGCAGTTCTCCCGGTGTGGGCACTCGAATGTAGCGAGGATCGGTGAATTTGTGTCAGTGGCGTCAGCAGGAGGACGGGCGGCGATGGCGATGACCTTTGCTTTGAGGACGCGTAGGTCGGTCGGGTCTGACCATTCAACGGAGGCGACGTGCCAGCCTTCGAGGAGGTCGTACACATGGAGCCCGGGGGAGGAGCTGGACCCGACAACGGCGAGGCTGGAGGGCAGCAGCCTGATGGAGGTGGCGCGGTGGAGGTGGGTACGGAAGGTGGTGAGACGGTCCAGCGCCGGGGAGTAGTAGGTGAGCTGGCCGGCGCCGTGGGCAAGGCAGAGGGAGCCGTCGTGGTGCGCGGCGAGGGCGGTGGGGAAGGGCTCGGAGGCGGGGGACAGGGTGGATGCGAGGGACGCGGAGAAGCCGAGGAGGGGCGGAGGGGAGAGCGCGGCGAGGAGCTGGGCGTGGAGGCCGTAGAAGAGGGCCTCGTCGAGGAGGACCCGGGCGGGGAAGGCCGGCGGGGAGGAGGGCGCGCGGATGGCGGAGAGGATCGCGGAGAGGAGCGCGGGGTCGCGGTCCACGAAAGTTGGGGTTGGGGAGGGATCGAGGGACAGGGAGAGGGAGAGGGAGCTTGCCTCCAGGGCGAAGAGTTTGCCCCCCACGTTTAGCTGCTTCGCCGTACCGCTCTTGCCTCCTCCGCCTGGTCGGCCGGCGCCGGCGGCGCTGGTCTCCATCGATGCTGGCGCTCACCGCTCTCTCTTCTTTCTGGATGCACTCTCGTCTGTCTCGTGGAAACCCACCTCTCTTGCTCGGGCTGTTGTGCTGCCCGACGAGTAGACGACTTTTCCATTCTGGTACTCGATAAGAAGTTTTTTTTTAAAACACAGTAAAAACAAAGATGATACACACGTGCGTAATACTTACTTTCTATCTCTACAAACATCTTTAAGAACTGAGCTAGTGGATTTTAAGATTGACGAAGTTCTCACAGACGTCTCACATTAACGGAAAACATCATATCATTAAAAAATTAGCATCTAAGAACGTAAAATGAATCCAGAAAATACGAGCATCCATGCTAAGTTTAGAACTTAAGGTTGGTTCCACTACAAGGACATAACCATCTAAGGTATGCTTAGTAAAGGAATCTCTCATGATACGAAAGTAACTTTTCTGAGGAGACTCATAGGCATACATCTCTATTTTATCATCACAATAATAAAAATAATTGCATTCAACCACACACAATTCAACATCATTTCAAATCCACAACTTTGAAATTCACATTTGAATATAGCAATCAAAATGTGTCAAACTTAAACATGAAGAAGTTTAGCCACCATAGAGCTCCCATAAATGCTCAACGAGGCCTTCACAAAGTTGTTCAAGCTCCACGCGTCTTCAATTTTTTCATGCACTCGGAGAAAACTATGAAATCATTGTTCATTCTTTTGAGGTTTGATAAGCTAATGTATTCTTCCCTTATTCTCATGGTGGGTGTCCTCTAAGATAAGTGTCGGCTATGCACATCCCTCCTTGGATTTCCATGGGTAGATATATTTTCACTCAAACACATCGAGCATGATTGGTTTGCTATCAATATTTGGCTAGCCAAATGTTGGCACTGCCAAATATTGCCAATATCAAAAATTGTCAAATATTGGTAACTTATGTGAGATGGGTATGACAACTTTGTAATCAACCAATTAGTAGCCAATATGGAATATGGAATGCCAATTTTTGACACCAAATCATCCGCTTATATCATTCATGAGCACTCGTGAGCGTCTTTGTGATAAACAACACCATCAACCAAGGTACATCTTGCATACCGAAAATTTGCTAGGACAGTGCATCCTCTTATGGAACCACTCGATGGTACATACAAATAGTGTCCATCCACGAACATTTGTATTCAAGTGATGACACAGGCATTTCTACGGCTCCTTTTGGAGCATCTATCCCAGCGTCGTCCCAAGTTGGTGGTCTTTGTGACCACCACTCCTTTGTATATGTCATCGTCACATGTTATAAACACCTTCAAGAACTTTCCTACAAAGACGTAGATTGGCCCTAGAGCTCACGAGGACTTTAGGCAAGCAAGATTGTTGACAAGGAAGTTGTCCTTTCTTGGAATGTACTTGACCTCAAGTCTGATGAGTTTCTCCAGCTTTCACACCTTAGCAAGATAAGCTGACATGGTCTTGTCCAATGTTTGATACTCCTTGCTAACTTGCTTCACTACGAGCCAAGTCCCAGCAATCTGCTCGTTAAGTGCAGACACCAGGTGCAAAAGCTAAACGAAGACATGTCAAATCCATATATTTGGTCGCGTTGTTAGTCACCAAAAAGTGAATCTACAAAACATATGGCAGTTGTTTCCATGTTGGTGAAGTAATCACTAGTCCAACGAACATGAGCATATAAGGACATGAGTGTATGGCTTCACCAAATCATTAGCCACATCCAATAGAGAATAGACTAAACAATTGTACAAAGCCCCACCATATATATCAGGACAATGAATAGCCAATTGAAGGAGGTAAAATGAAGAGCAACCTCAATAAACACACTCAATAAACACATCGACCACAAGTTCTTATATGTACATGAAAGAAAAGAAAAAGACAAACGAGGTAAAAGATCTACTTTGAGTGAGTTTCTTGAAAACACAAGGTTTCTAATGATGTGGTCCCTGCAACACAACATGCATATGATATACTCCCTCCGTTCCTAAATATTTGTTTTTTAGAGATTTTAAATGGACTACCACATACGGATGTATATAGACATAGTTTAGAGTGTAGATTCACTCATTTTGCTCCGTATGTAGTCACTTGTTGAAATCTCTAGAAAGACAAATATTTAGGAACAGAGGGAGTATATACATATATTTTCCAACAAAAAGTATTGAGAAATTGTGGTGTGCCCAACCTCCTTAGATACAAGGCAAGTCAAGCTTCCACTTAATATTATTTGGGGGCACTTATGCTCCTTTGACACCATAGGTCACATATAACTGTGTGACTAATCATTGTACCTTAAGGCCTTGTTTGCCCATAATGGGAGATGTTCCCAAGGAAGGGTTGCCCTGGGTGGAATATTCATAGCAAAAGCGAAACCCCGAGGAAAATCTGCCTCACCATTTGGGAGGAGCGGGTGATAATAACTTCTTCTCTGATGAACTGTACATACTTTTTCTAAGGTGAACTGCTCTTACAATCTTGCTGCCGGCCGGTGCAACTACCATTTGCCAGAGAGATGGATGAGAGTTGGGACTCTGTAGAGGAGGAAGATCGAGTGCAAAACACCAAGCATCAGTTCCACCATATATGCATCTTATATTCTTGTTGGCATCCAGCCCAAGGTCAAACAACAAGTCTACAACAAATCAAAGGAGCACATTATGCAAACCCTCCCATATACTCTAGTGTTAAATCAGTTAGCTTTCTTTTTCTAAGTCTAAGTTGGACACAAAGAAACTTTTCCATCACAACTAATAGAAAATTCTTTCAAAAACTTCTTTCTTTAAAAATCTAATGGGAAAAGAGTGTCCATAGCATACTAATATTTTCTAACTTCAATTTGAACTGACAAACAAACTGCTAGGTGTAACTGTTTTCATAACTTCAGTATAAACAGACAATAACAAACTAGCCCTTGAAGCATATTCATGTCAGCATTTTTTCCATACAACATTTGCGGTGTTAGTTTTGCAATTCATTTCTTTTAATAATAATTCTTTTAAAGACTTTGCAAGCTAGTACAGACTTACTGTGTTTCAGTTTAGATCCACCTATTAGCTTAATATATTTAACAAAAATAATATGACAGAATGAATACAGAACATTACTTTACATACTTTACATAACAATGTGCAAGAAACCGAAAGGACCTAGCTAGAGCAGAAGGTCGCGAACTCTGACTGGCCTTTTAACTGCATTTGTGTAGCCCTGCAAAAAACAACAGGCATAATAATGTCAATGCTAGAACAAGAAGCATCTAGAGTCCCATGGTCATTTGGGTCAAAAGAACTACAGGGTGAAGGCATAAAGGTTGTCGAGAAATTTATCAGAAAAACAAAATCACACTGGAACAGTTCGTAGACAAGGAATTTCCAGCGGTCATACCACTCTCAAGCACCATGTGACCGACTAGCCATACCAACAGTTCTTAGTTCCATAATTCGATATGCAAAATGGAACAAGTACTCTTAGCTACATTGCGTTCTACGTAGCTTTTATGCCAACATAAAACGTAATGTGGTACTCCCTCTGTACACAAATGTAGGACTTTTTGCAGTTTAAATTAAACTAACCGTCTTACATTTGTGTACAGAGGGAATACTTCTAAAGAAAAGGACAACGTGCCAGTTTACAATATTACTGTTTGTGTAGCTTTCTGCTTAATTAGTTCTAGGGGCATGAGGGCTTGCAGTACAGCTATGCTAATGTACTGTTGATGTTAAGAAGAAGGCGATATCTTATGACTCTACAAAATTGCCACTGTTTTCCTGCTTGTGATAATGAGCGCAAAAGGATGATTGTACATTGATCCAAGTTTAGATCACTGCAGAAATCATGGTACCATAATGAAAACACACAAACCTCATTATATTTGAAGATAAGCGGGCGCAAATCCCTCTGAACTGTTGCTCCTTGCTGCCCAGCATCAATATGAGTCTTTGCACCCCCTGGTCTTTCTTTCCTAAAGCTGTTTTTGTCAAGGAAAAGAGGTAGCTTCATAATCAATGCCTTGAATATGCAGTCACGTTTGAAAATAATGATAACTGATGTGTTACCTTTGAAAGAAATCAGTTGGGCGACTTGAGGGTCTCTTTGCATGTGCAAGACCTTTACCACTCAAACTAGAGGCTGAGTTTAGCTGCGTTGGAAGTGTAGATGATTTGCCCTTAGAGCTACCCTGAGAAGTATCACATGCAGTACCAGTCGCTGTTTTCTGGCATGTAGTTGTTGGAACTTCACTCCTAACTCCTTCATTAATTTGGTTCAACAATTTTCCTGCACTATCTTTGATGATTTTTTGCTTCTCTACCTGCAGAAAACATGTGTTAACAATAACAATAGAATAGTCTCTTTTGTGTGCCCAGTGTGGCATTTCCAAACATGAAAGGCCCCTGATAACAGAAATTATAGAGAATACATATTGGATTGTAAAAAAATGGAACTGCCAACTAAAGTAAAAAAGTAAAACAATTTGAACCCTAAAATATGGTGTCTAGTCCAATTAGAACCCTGAACTATCAAACTGTTCAATAAACCCTTTTTACAAGAAAACACAAAAGCCCTGCATCTCGATGCATTGATAGAAGAAAGATATGTACAAGCCCTAAGAAGAACCACACCCCAAATTTACAACGCTGCACTCCTAAGTGATAGGCAAAACTGTTCAAATTAAACCCTATACATTGTAAAACCATTCAACTTGAATCTTAGCCAGTTTTCGTTAGTGGCTTTGCATTTTGGGGATTGCAGATAATGTGAAAAAACAAAAAGATGTACGGAATGCCAGGAATTTATAGCCTGCAAATTTTCATCATAAAATATGACTACCTGTAATGTGCAAAAATGTTGAGATAAATAGATTTTGTATGTAAGGCACTATTTTGTTTTAAATAGATTTCTGCATGCACATCAATTTCCAATTATTTCAGAAACTTTGTGAAGCTACTAGAAATAACCGGGTTGAGGTTTGGAAAGTGGCTTTATCTTCCAAGGTTCTCAAAAACCTAAAACAATTCACAGGTGTGGTGTGCGCTATTAAGTAAGAACCAGAAAAAACCATCAAATTTGATCACATGTGTTGCATTAGAAATGAAAACAAAAGATAAATAAACTCTTATCAATTTTGCACAGGATACAAACTGTCATACTTATGAATTTCGCAGGGTTATCATTTCATAGCATTTCCTACAAACATGGATTTTTTTTCATATTTTCTGAAAGCCCTGAAATACAAAAGCACTTTTCAAAACCAGTCTAGGGATCATATTAATTACTTTAGAAAGTTCAGGACTTAATACAAACTGTTCGAGAGTTTAAGGTTCAGGTAAAACCAAGCACAATTGTTCAGGGTTCAAAATGGAGTTTTTCCTAAACTAGATAATTTATACTAGAAGCTCAGCCCCCCAAAAGAAAGCAAGTAATGGATCTAGATACAAACAAAAAACCTGCTGGCATTTGGAAGTCCTCAATACTCCCTCCGTTTTTATTTACTCGCATATTAGAGTTGACTGAAGTCAAACTTACTAAAATTTGACCAAGTTTACAGAAAAGAATATAAATATTTACCATAACAAATCTATATGAAGTGGAAGTACATTCAACAATAAATCTACTGGTATTGATTTGTTATTGTATATGTTAATATTTTTGTCTATAAACTTTGTCAAAATTTATAAAGCTTGACTTTGACCAAACCTAATACGCGTAGTAAATAAAAACGGAGGAATACACATTTCTCTGCAGATAACTTCCTAACCCGAAGTCGTATGGTCACAGCCAGTTTTTCAAATAATGTAATCAAAATATGCTCTGGTCAGTTCATGCATACAGGTTCAAGATAGTTTTCCAGGAAAATATGGAAACGAATGATGAGCTGGAAAAGATTTCATAGAAATAAAAAGGTCAATATTTGGTTTCTCATATCAAAGAAGTTGCAGTCAGTGAAGGAATTGTTAAGGTGGCAAGCACTAAGCAAGAAATATAGAACTTAAGGGTTTCAAACATAGAAGTTGGAACTACTGCTCACCTCGTGCACCAAGACCTGTTTCATGGCCAAAGAGAGACCAATGTGCTCGGATTGATAATCCTGACATCAACATCTTTGTCAGGTACAGTGAGAAAAGAGAGAACTGTGAAAAAAAAGAATAAAAAAGTTGGGAAGAACCTTAAAGCTTATGATATCATTGATTGGAGGATCAAAAGAAAGTGAAGGAATATCCATAGGCACAATAGATCCATTTGCCCTTTCTTGAGGTTCAAACTTTGTGTTTTTGTATGTAACCGAGTAAGCAACCATAGTATCAACTAGCTGCACAAGTTCATTTTTTTCCCTCTCTGACATCAAATTCAGTGCCACCTGATCATGCCATGTATAGTTAGAAATCTAACAGGGATGGAAATATACAAAGAAAATAAATATAAAAATTTGCAATACGATGTAAGATCCCCGTGTTCAAAACTAGTGAACTTGGATTAGCATAGGGTCCTATCAGGAACTTAGACTCCTTACTTGGTTGCTAAATTGTTGTAGGTAGACTGGCAGATGCATTAATTCCATCTTATTGTGGGTGCATCACTAGACTATAGAATGTTCTGGGGTAGGGGCATGGTGCAGATAGCTATTTTTTCTTAGAAACCAAGGTGCATCTGAGCAGATAAATTACTGCATGCCAATGCCAATAGGGAAGTTCGAAAACGAGCATTGGAACACAACACTAAGGTGATTGAGAACTTACAGGTCTCAGATTCAACGGCGAAAGAATATGTAAAAAGGGGGAAGCAATGTCTCCAACAAAAGATTCCACTGACAGGTGCCTTGAAATGAGCGGTGGCATTCGGTTTTGCCAGGTCTTCAATGTGTCCTTCTTTTCCAAAAGCATTGTTCGGCACCTAAAACATATCCACATTAACCCGCTGATGGATAGCTATTAGCTATAAATGTGTTAAAAACTAAAAACCTTTGCAGGGCTTTCGGCCACTCAATATTTGGCTTCTCAACTTGAGCAACGATACGGCTTATAGTGATGGCAATAGGAGGTTGATATGCTGAAATAAAATGGTAAACTCTTTAAGTTAGTCCAACATTTATTAAAAATAGGTAATAAACAGCCAGATACTACCTTGGAGTGACATATGCTGAGTTCGGTAAACATATTGCGTCAAATAATCAGAAACTCCAAGTACATCAAGGCATTTCACCTGCAAGGTGGTTTGGTCTACAGTATGTACAATATATTTACAGAGCAAGAAATTGATGAACTCTCCCAAGGAGGTGCAGTGGTGAGTGTACAAGGTCCACACACCAGGCTCTGGCCCTTGGCTCTACTTTAATTTGAACTGTGGGTGCATGATAAATACGAATTTGTGATTAGTAAGAGTTTATACCGTCTTGTGCAGCATTGGGTCATGGTAAGAGAGTTTTAAGAAGTTCTCATGAATCCCATCCATAGTAACATCATAATCACCACTGCAAATAGAACATGACATGATAAGAAAGTGAACCAAGCCCATATAGAAGAAGTGTGCAATGTACAAAACAAATTTTACCGGTTAGATATGAGTGAGAACAGAGAGCCAATGTCCTTGTCTCCGCTCACATTACAATCTGCCATTTCCGCCCGCTTGAGTTTTTTCTTTTGAAGAACCTGAGAAGCAAACTTGTTATCATTAAATGGTACAATGAGCAAATGTATTGTTATTTTTTACAGCAATGCATGATATGGGTTGCCTTCTGAACTTATGCTTGGCACACAATTTCAGTACCAATATTGAAAGTTTGGGATTATACATTCATTGCTTGAACAATGAAGGCATCCGCAGAAAATAAAATAATTGCAGTAAGAAAACATCAGACCTGTTTCCAAACATCAAGGATGCTTTTGGACATGTCCTTCCTTCCAATGACTTGTGAATCAAACCCTGACTGCTCAATGACACAGAGCAATGAGAATTGAACTCTATATCAGTTAAATAGTAGCATCAGCCAGCAGGTGGCCATCTCAATTAGCTTACTTACAATGTTTAGTGCCTCTCTTTTCTTGTTCAGAAATTGAAGAGTGTTCAGGCATGATCGGATGTCACATTCTGCATGGAGGCTTTGCTCACTTAGTACAGTCTATGAGGCCAACCAGTCATCTCATGTATAAAACAAATTTATGCATGTACTAGCAATTCTCCTTCATCCATCTCTGTATAAATAAGTGCATAATACAAGCAAAAGTAGCACTACATATGGCAAAATAATAGGTTTCAGGTCCAAGACTAAAAGTTAAATTAAGACAACGCTTTGCAAAGAGTGAATTCGAATAAACTACGGTGAAGATCCTGAGTGCTGAAAAGCATAAAAACAGGTTCCCCAAAGTATGCCAGCATATAAAGATATTTTAGTTAAACGCATCACAAATATAGATATATATATATCAAGTTAATTTCACAAATATAGGATATAGTTATCCAATTAATTTGAACAGACAAGCTAGGAGGATGAAAGTAAACAAAGCTACTATGGCAGTTGTATAATATGTTTCAGCAGATGCTGAGTTTTGTTACACAACTAAAGTAGTTAATGAGACATGTAGGTGCTCGGTTGGTCAAAAATCTAGTCAATTTAGCTAAATAAATATCTGTAGGAGTAAACAATTATTGGTTCGTTTAAACATAAGAAGAAGACTAGAATTCCAGAAGTACAAGTATTATCACTCAAGGAGATATTGCATGTCCATTGATAGACTAGAGTATCTTGGTTCTGCTATTGTTACAAAATGGGAATAGCATTATGCACCAATATTAAGCATAGTTATGGCTTGCGTGGAGCAAAAGAAACTGTACCAGTATAATCCGCTAATGCAGAAAGAGCAATTGAACTTGTCTTGAATCCTTCCTTCTTGCATATGTACTTGAGCCTAAACAAGCAAAACTTATTTATGAGCAAAATGTACCATACTAAAATAGAATGTGTTGAATGTTATTCGGTAAGTGCCTTTACATTACCTGTTCACCACACGACTAATCGTTGGCTGCACAAAAATATGAACCCTGTAAAATTAAACCAATCCTTATAAGAAAGTTTAAACAATTTTAGGACTGCACGGAACTATAAAAAAATACGAGGAAGGAAACATTACTTGGCTACTTGGCGTAGTTTTCTCAAGGCTGGAGCATACAGGTCATTGCATATACAAATTACCTACAAATAATATCATATGAATGAATACAATGTGAAGGCATTAAAATGAAGGTGGCAGCACAGCATCATTGCTTACAGGCCTCAGTAGTTTTGCTGTTCTATGACTTTTCCTTGAGGAAGCCTTTTGGACTTGAGTTTCTTCAGCTCCATTGCTTCTGTCAGAATTGTTGTTCTTATCAGCATTGATCTGCACCGAAAAGAGTTAATCATCCATTATCACAGAAATACGTTCATATGCACTATGTTGCGGAGAATAGCCTATCTCGGCTCTCAACTACACAGCAATGCAAAATATTATTCAATTAACAAAAGTAAGAATATAAGAAAACTGTTGAAATATATTGAGCAGACGATTCAATATGGTATCATAGCTAACAGATCTCAAGCTCATGACCAGGCGAACGCACTATTATTAAAAGAAAATAGCCAACTTACCATCTTTAGAATAACCTCCACTGCCCCTTTTCCATCACCAAGCGCTCCATCAATTTCATCAATTACCTACACATGCTAGCAGACCTTAACAGAATGTGGGGAAAGTGATTTAACAGTCTGGTAGCATAAGTTAACTCACCAGACACTTAGGTTTGGAATCTGACATGATAGAGTTCATCTGAACTACATCAAGAATTTTTGGTTCAATGGATGAAGCAGAACGATCATCACTGGCATTTATCTGCATGTATGTAATACTTAACATAAGCAATGCCCAGAATCTGTATTCATAAGCAGCTGAGTGCCCCCCGCAAAAAAAAATGAGTGCCAGCCCATAGACCGATAGCAAAAGTAGCCACCAACCATAACTAACAAGAGGCGACATTAGAAGGAATTTGGAGGAAATCTTGCTAAACAACATGTCACCATGGGCTTCAAAGGGGCGTAATAGACTAATACTTGCAGTTTTACAGTGTATAGAATATAAAAAACCTATCCAGCGGTATCCAGTTGTGACTAGATGATGCGTAACAAAACTGAAGACAATTCAGAAGGATGCAACAGATATATCAGATCCACTAATCATATAGCCACTAAAAGATGTATGCTCCTATAGGAAGTGCCTAAATATTGCTCATCAAATCAAATCACATAGAAGCTACCACGCAATAAACAAGTAATATTGTTCCTATTCAGACCTCCACAACATGGTAACCACAATGTTTAGCTGCCACGTGAGCAAGTGTTGTCTTCCCAAGGCCAGCTGGACCACATAGTAGCAACACCTGCAACATCAGGAGGTTATTCAAATGCAGCAACTAACCAGCGAATGCTTAGCACAGCTTGCGGTCATCTTCATAAGACACAGAACACTAGTACTAACCCACCTTCTGTTCTGGTGCGTTATCAACGGAAGGCTTTTTGTGAAAGGTGCTTTTCAAATCTTCTGAGTTGCTACCAGGTGTATTTTGGGGCATGCTATCTTGACCCATGACATAGGCTCCCCTGCTCTTGGAAAAGAAACTTCTGCTACTTGAGTTCTTTTGAATGGTACAAGAATGTCTATGTAAGGCGGATAAAGTATCATCACTTGTACCCCGGATATGGGACCCAAACACACAGGAGTCCCATTGTTTTAACCATAGAAGTACCTGGATGAGGAACATCAAGCAAAGCAAAGATTCTTACAGATCAGCTCTACACTGATAAACACATTTCTTAAGGAAATGGGATGGCTATTTACCTCCCTGTTTGTGTGCTCATCACTTAACAGCTCTGTAAAAGAGTGTGGTGCATATTTCTCCACCCAAAGTTGTTCTGTGACTATTGGAGTCAACGGACAACCCTCGACATACTGTGCCTCTGTGCTTTCCATCAAGGCCTTCATACACATTACAGAGATGGATTACTAAGATATGTATTAACTTGCTGCAGCAATCAACACTGCACTGGGATTAATGTATCTTCCTAAGAAACCATTAAATTAAAATAAATACCATAGTGACTAGTGGGCACCTATTCCTATGTTGCCCAACTACCATTTAGTTCACTGCTTGCTTATCATAGCCACTGCTCACTTGACCAGACTATAATGATGCAGGAAAACAATCCGGTTGTGTATCTATTTACATGCTAATGATCTGCACATATATCTCACATGTGTACCTTTGCTAGAGCCTCTTGTTCCGCTTGCATAGTCAACGAATGAAATGATTCTGGGAGAAGCCCTGCAGAAGAGAAAAAAACAGTAAGTAAAACAAGACGAATCTTCATTCTAGGGAGAAATGATTAAGAGCGTGGAATCGAAGTACACTACTTAGTAACTAACCATCGTGGTTGGAAATTGAAGTCCTTCGCCCAGTTCCCTCAATTACTTCGCTAACCAATTTCTCCGTCGCAAGCTTGGCATAAACTCTTTCTCCGTTGGGCGCTGTGACGGGCATAGAGTCCCCCTGGATCTCCGACGCGAACCGCGACACAATCTTCTCGGCGACGGCTTCGGCGGCGGGAGGGGGCGAGTACCGCAGCCAGTCTTCGTCCACCGAATCCACCCGATCGACATTCCTCCTCTTGCTCCTGTCCTCCTCCTGCTCCGGCGGAGGCGGAGGGGGAGGCCGCTTCAGATTGGCGTCCGACACCTCATCTTCGTACAGATTTAGTCGATTCAATCAGCAGTCGAGACAATCGAGGCCTAGATTCGTAGTCTATAGAGATGGAGAGTGATGCGTACCTGCGGGCTTTGCGGGGGGGGTGGCGGTCTCCTGCGGGGGGGCGGGCGGTTTGCACGCGTCGCCGGCGGCCGGGAGGAAGCCCTCAGCGGGGTCGTCGAAGTAGGCGTACTCCTCTTCTTCCGGGAGGAGGCCGTTGCTCTCCATCCACTCGAGCTCCTCCGGATCTGGCATCTCCATGTCGGCCGCCATCTCCGTCGCCGACGCAGCGCAGCGGAGTTCCAAGCGGCGGCGAAAAGCGAATGGCTTCGATAGCGGGAAATGGCGGGGAAATGAGAGTGGGCTAGGGCGTTGCCGCCTTTTTCCGGCGAGCGGGGGTTTTGTGGTGACACCAAGCTGGCCAAACTGGCCGGCCCGACACGGCCCTCACAGGCACGTTTACTAGACGGGCCGTGTCGTTTCGGCCCGTGTGCCTCGCTCCTCGGCCCAGGCAGGACACAGTTAGTAAATGGGCCGGCCCGTCACGTTTAGCATGCTGGGCATGTTCTTTAGGCTGTTGGGCTGTATGTAGTCATATATATCTACTACCCTATAAAAGCACGAAAGAGCGAAGAACCAATTCATTCTATTCGTCAAATCCTACGATCTGATGGTCTACATTCCTCCAACATACTAAACGTCTTTTATACTTTAGTTACCGACCATGCCATTACGGTATTACCACCGTGCCATTACCTTAGGGTGTGTTTGGTTTCTGTGACTGAATGGCATGGGTCGGTTCCGTCCCGAAGTATCATTCTCGTGTATGGTTGACCCGAGGAACCGGAACCCACTCGTTCCTGGAACGGCATATTCGGTCGATATGCCGAACCAGGTCGTTCCTTCGAATTGGCCGGACGACGCGGAACGCCTCAGTCTCACACCTTCCCCTAACTCTCGCTCACCCCCAATCTCAGTGTCGCCACCCCCTCGTCTCTCCCCACTCGATCTGCGGCGTCGCCGGCCACCCCCCTCATCCCTCCTCCCTCGATCTGCGATGCCGACGGCCACCCCCTTGTCTCTCCCGCTCGATCTGCGACGCCGCCGGCCGCTCCCACCTCTCTCCTCTCCAACTTCGACTCTCCCTCTCTAATGGCGTGCACCAGCAGCGCGGCAGCAGACTAACAGTGGGCGAGCGGAGGCGGTGGAAGAGAGGCATGGCGGCGGCCCATTTGGCCGAGAGCGAGCTGGCAAGGAAGCCGTTGCAGACCTCTGCGCCATGGGGGTGTTCGCCGCGGTGTGTATGCTGACTGATCTGATGATGTACGCCGTGCCGTTCGAGAGCTTCATCTTCTTTTGCTAATGAAAAAGGAGGAATTTTTTTGCTACTGATTGTAAACTGCAATTAGCAAATGTGTGTGTTGTAATGTCGAGTATGAACTCTGAATTGTTGGTGCATGAGCGAGTCTGAAATCTGAACTGTTCGTACATGCAAGAGTCCGAGCCACGAAGGGTGGATGGTAATGGCAATTATTTCTTATGTATAGTGACTAAATTTATAAATAGTCCAAACTATAATACAATTGAATTTTCACTGACAATTCAAATAATGTATTGATAAAAAATATTGTTCTATTTAAATGAGGCAATTCCGAGAGATAATATCATCATTTCTAACCAAATTCATTCCGTTCCATTACCCTAACCAAACACTGGAATGTAGCCATTCCGTTCCACATAATTATTCCAACCAACATACAAACAGAACCAACCCGCTCCGGTGGAATGGAACCGTTCCATTCCATTTCATTCTACTTCGTTCCTGAACCAAACACACCCTTTGTCTCTCCTCTTTCACGCACGACCAGAAACAAAAATCGTTGCCCTCTCTCGACCACGTCCCATGCCTCGCCGCCACCCACCGCCTCGATCTCCATGCGTCGTCGGACCACTCGACTTGTGCCTCGATCTCCACGCGTCGCTGGACCGCCTCGCCCAAGCGCCGCCAGACCACCTCGGCATGTGCTTCTCCACGCGCCGCCGGACCACCGCGCCCAAGCACCGCCACGACATGTGCCTCTCCACGCACCGCTGGACCACCATGGCCATGCTCGAGGCGCACGTCCGGACCGCTGCACCCAAGCACGGTCGGACCGCCGCGACCTGTGCCTCTCCACGCTCCGCCGGACCGCCGCTTCCATGCTCCAGGCGCACGTCCGCCTCCGGGCCACCGCATCCACGCTCCACACACACGGTCGCGTCATCCACTCACCGCCGGACCTCAGGTTCCTTCCCTCAGATTCATTCTGGTTGCAATGACAATTTCTGTCAGTTCTAAGCTTGCTTCATAGAGTGTCGTAGTTAAAACAGATATGCAAACATATGTATTGGAGCGGTGGACTGCAAAATCAGGTTGATGTACATAATGGGGTAGATGATTCTGATCCGTCTATCTATGTTGACGCTCCTTCAGTTCATCAATGCTTGAAAGTGCTAGTTATCGACTAGAGGGGGGTGAATAGGCGATTTTTATCAAAGTCTTCAAAACATGGAAGTTTCAAAGACAAACAATAGAAATGACCTAATTGATATGCAGCGGAAGATAAACTACAACAAGCAAACCATAATCAAGTATGAAATAATGTGAAAGTACAAAGACTAATAGCAGCTTGGTAGTAAGGATCAGGATGGAAGATAGTATGAAGCCAACCAACGATAGTAGTCAAGCAATGAAGTCAAACAGGTACGACAAATAGGCAATGCCTTCACGAAGACAAACTCAAAGTAAAGGGAGGGAGAGGATATAACCAGTCACTTGTTGAAGACACAGGATTTGTTGGACCAGTTCCAGTTGCTGTGACAACTCTACGTCTGGTTAGGGAGGCTGAGATTCAACTCAGAAGACCGCGTCTTCACCTTATTCCCCTTGAGCTAAGGACACACAGTCCTCACCCAATCACTCTGGTAAGTCTTCAAGGTAGACTTCCGAACCTTCACAGACTTCGTTCACCGGCGATCCACAATGACTCTTGGATGCTCAGAACGCGACACCTAACCGGCTGGAGGATACACAGTCCTCAAGTGTAATAAGTCTTCAGGTCACTCAAATAGAAAGACTTCAGTGATGCCTAACACTCTTTGGCTCTGGGTGTTTGGGCTTTGTCCTCGCAAGGATTTCTCTCTCTCAAAGGCTTCGAGGTGGGTTACTCTCAAATGACAAAAGTCGTGAACTAACTCTGAGCAGCCACCAATTTATGGTGTAGGGGGTGGGCTATTTATAGCCACAAGGCAACCCGACCTGATATGTCCGAAATGACCCTGGGTCACTAAGGAACTAACACGTGTTCCAACGGTTAGATTTCAAACACACACGGCAACTTTACTTGGGCTACAAGCAAAGCTGACTCATCCAGCTCTGGATAAGATTTGCTCTCATTGTCTTCGCTCGAAGACACAGGATTTGGGTTGAGCATCACTTCAGTCATTCTGACTTTGTTCACTTGGACCCCACTTAACAGTACGGTGGTTCCTATGAGTCAACAAAGAAGAAAAAGGAAACAGCGAAACAACACAGTCTTTGCGCTCCATAGTCTTCACTCAATGTCTTCTCATGTCATAGTCTTCAATATGAATATCTTCACATACCACCATTGTCGTCAATGTCTTCATACATTTTTAGGGGTCATCTCCGGAAGGTAAACCGAATCAATGAGGGACACTACCTGCGTTATCCTGCAATTCTCACAAACACATTAGTCCCTCAACCAACTTTGTCGTCAATACTCCAAAACCAACTAGGGGTGGCACTAGATGCACTTACAATCTCCCCCTTTTTGGTGATTGATGACAAACTGGTTGAAGTTTTCAACGGGAATGAAGTATGTGAAATTGTAAAGGATAGGGTATTGTCTTCATAAGTGGCAAGGGCTCCCCCTGAAGATGTGCATATAAGTAATTTGCTTTTGGAATGCAAATGCACATGGCAGGTTGTACTTGTGGAGATCCTCTTCAACTTATGAAGATAATTCGTCATGCATGAAATGATATAACTAAGAGAGTGACATGCATAATGAAAAATGGACGTCTGTAGAATGATCTAAGTGCGGAAGTTATCATCGCACATGGAAAAGCAAATAAGTAGCAGACGACCATCGAGTTTAAGTGTTACAACTCAAAGAACGAAATGTATCAAAAGCAAGAGTTGTAATCACTAGGCAAAATATAAAGCAACCGCCCATATGAACCCGCTTGAAGACTATCAAACTCATAAGCTTCTCCCCCTTTTGTCAGTAATGACCAAAAAGGTTTGAAGACATAGAGCATCTACTCGTCCTCATGAGGAGTAGGTGAAGCAGCAGGGTTGTCGTTGTTGTTTGGCGGCGCAGACGAACTTGGTGCAGTGTCGATGCGTGCAGAAGTAGGGGGCGGTGAAGTAGCATCGTCTTCATCATCGATCACTTTGGCATTCATAGTTGCCGCGGAGGAAGAATAGTCAGAGTCTTCAAGGGATGGAGTTCGACGTAGGACAACATTCCGTGGAGGAGTGGAGTCAAACTTGAATCTTTCAGTGAAGCCATCGTCTTGAAGATCTGCTTCAGCACTGAGCAGTGTCAAACTCTTCCATGATCGCCAACAGGTTTCGTGAGTGACAAAGGCATTCTTGGTGGCAAGATTTCGAATGCGATTTACGTCCACCAAGAGGCTTTGCATCTGTCGCTTGAGCCAAAAGTGATGCTTGTCTTGTTTCTGATGCAGTGCCACAAGAAGTTCTCGGTCATTTAGGACACGAGAGCGCTTCTTAGGCCTTTGGGCAATTGTGCTCTCAGTAGCTTCAGTTGGCGCACGATGAGGCAGACGAGTGTTCCCAGCCATTGGATAGACATGAGTTACTGCTTGGACTCCTTCCATGGGCTGAGTGAAGCTTTGGTGTTCAGCATTTTGAAGACAAAGAGGCTTCTTGGCAGGCTCAGGGTATATGGCTTCAACTGACGTATCAACCTCTGGTAGAATGATCAGATGATTGCGAGCAGAGGGCTGATAGTTGATAGCAGAGTGTAGCTTGATGAGGCGCATGACCCATGTAGCATAGAATTTCAGGCCAAAAAGGTCAGATCCAGACGCAGCCAGTTGCCGGAGGAAGAATTCTTGTGCATTGAAGCTGATGCCATTGAGGATGTAAAAGACCAATGTCTTCATGGCTCCTTCAAGCTTTGCAGCTGATGAATGCCCTTCGATAGGCCATAGAGTCCGCCTGATGATGTGATATATTGTGCGAGGCAGATACTCAAGGTCATCAACAAAGAACTCCTTTGGGTATTCAGCGTCATGTGGCAGAGGCTTCATCATGCTCAACATTTGGCTCATGTTGGGTTCTGGCTTATGGAAGATGCTCTCTAGTGCATTGCGGTGGAGTTGACAATCAGGTTCGTACAGCTCTCCGGGAGTGGATAGGCCTGTAAGCTCAATGATGTCAAGAGCTTTGGCTTCATGATGAACATTTCCTATCATCCACTCAAGAACCCATATCTTTATATCCCTATTGTAGCCGCGAATGTGGAGGGTAGCATAGAATTGAAGCAAAAGTTCCTCATTCCAATGTTCTTTATCTGTCACAAAGCTGAGCAGACCTGCATCACGAAAGCAATCAAGTGCTTCTTCTAAGCATGGCAGTCCAACAATGGCTTCAGTGTCGAGGCGCATATGAGGGAAAATGCGCCCTTGATCATACAGAACGCAGGAGTAATAGCTTCGCTGCTGATGACTCCAGAAACGATCAGATGATATTCTTGGCCTTGAGTAGGGGTTCTTTGCGCTGTCAAAGAAGGTGTTGTGACTTTTGAAGCCATTTGCATTGAAGGACCCTGTAGAGGTGGCAGTACCTGGGAACCTTGGCAGTCTTTGGCTTTGGTTTCTGGACCTGAGGCCTATGCTCAATGTGATAATCAAACTGAGGACCAGAGACATTAGGCGGAGGGACCAGAACGAGCCATATGACAGTGATTAGCTGGCCATGGTTGTATGCTTGCTCAATTGTATGGGGCCTTGGTGGCGGAACAGGAGCAGTGGCAACAACAGAGGCTTCAGGCTGCACAACAGAAGTTTCAGGAGCAGTTGCAGCATTGGCTTCTGGCATATTGGTTGGTGCAGGCTCCACACTTGCTTCAGCCATGATTACATCACTGGCTTCATTTGTGTTGGTGGTGGCAGCCTCAAGATTTTCAACCACACTTGATGAGCTGGAGGGTCTGGCACTGGCACGTTCACTTCAGAAACAACTTCTTTAGTAATGGGGGGAGTAGGGACACATTCTTCTTCTTGTTCGTCATCGGCGGATGCGGTCGGATTGTCTTTAGCAGCTTTGGCTTCAGACACGGAGACATTCACAGTTGGAGTGGCTTCTGGAAACACTTGACGTGCAACAGATTGGTGGTGCACTTCTCCTTCTGGAACGCTCGAAAGAGGGACTTGAGGCCTTGGTCCTTTGCGAAGCCTTTGTAATACTGGCGACGCCTTTGGAGAGGAGTTGGCTGGGCCTCATCCTCTTCTTCTGGCACAGGTGGTGTGACTTGTTGTTGTTGGGGAGTACTCGGGGAGTCTTGTTGTTGTGGGTGATCAGCCCATGATGCATCCTGAGCAATTGGCGTCAGAGGACGACCAATGCTGATGATTTCGCTGTTCGTGAGAACAAGCGATGATACCAAGTTGTGTTCGATCTGAGGAAGAACTTCATCATCTTCAACATTGTCATGGTGACCAATGTCTTCAGCAGCGATGGGATCAACTGCTGGAATGTCTTCAGCTTCATAAGCCTCTGTGGAAGCAGGCTCATGAACAATCATCCGTCATTCTTGGTGTTCAGATGCAGGGCGAACCATTGAGATAGGTTCAACAACTAAGGGCTCTGTGGGAGCAGCCCGATTCTTCTTGGTTTTGCGCTTCTTCTTGGAGGGAGCAGCATCAGAGGCTTCTGTGTTTTTTCTTTTTCTGGCTTCAGCCTCGGTAGCCCTCGTCTTCGTCAGTTCTGAAGCGGTTGACATGACCTTTGGCTTCGAGCCAGTCATGCTGCTTGGGAAGACTATGCGAGGTTCATCCTGCCTTGAAGGTGCTGATTGGACAGTTGATAGCTTCTTCTTCTTTGCAGCCATTCTGGGGTCAATGCCCGGACGACCAAGAGCCTTCCGCTTCTCAGCCTCATTGTAGGCTAGCACACACTTGTCAGCTAGACTCTTCATGCGCTCACGAGAGCCTCTAGCTTCTTCGCGCTTCTTGTGAAAGGCTTCTTTGAGCTCGTGCGGCATGATCTTGAAGTTTTTGACATCTTGCACGCTGAGCTTGGCCACATGCTTCTTGAACTGAGCTTTCTCATAGTCGATCTTGTGCTTCAGTTCAACGATACGCTGAGCAAGAGCTAGCTCAGAAGCAATGGCGCCATTGAAGGTGACGCTGAGGCCAATGGGAAGTCGCAGATCATCAAAGCTGAGATTTGGGGTGTCAAACCACTCATCAATGAAGTTATGGATGATTGCCACATCAAAGAGAGGCAAATCATTGAAGATCTCTGCTTCTTCCTTGCTCTTGATCAGTTGCTCAAGAGCATCATCTGCAAGATCTTTATCGCTGGACAGATCAATGTGCTCTTCTCGCATAATGGCAGCAGGAGTCAATGTCTGATCAGTATTCTGGACGATTTTCTTTTTCTTCTCTGTCTTCTTGGAGATACGTGATAGATCTTTAGACTGCACACTGTCTTCAGGAGGTGCAGTGACCAGTGGCTTCGCACGTGAAGCTTTTGGAGGAGGAGCTGATTGTGAAGCCTTAGTCTTCTTTAGCTTCTGCGGCTTTGGAGGAGGAGCTGGAGCTTCATCAGTGTCATCATCATTATCAGAATGATCCACTTTGGCACCTTGGACCAAGATGTATGTGATGAGGCCATCAAGGTTTGAAAAGGGGCCGATGACATTGGGTTCTGCATCACGTGAGCCGTCAACACGGGGAGCAGAGGGACCAGGGTTGAAGTCTAATCCCAATGACTTCTTGTTTTCCTTGGCCGATGCCTTTGCATGCTGGAAGTTGCGCTTGAAGAGATTATCGTCACGACACCAGAGCAATGATGATGGGTCGGCATTTTTAGGCTGTGGTCCATGGACCATACAAGGATAAAAACCCTGTGCAATAGCTTCAGCTCTGTTCTTGGGTGGAAGGCCTCGATAGAGAATATCGCCCCAAGGACTTTTGATAGCATTCTTCTCAGCGTAATCCTGGGTCATGAACTTGTATTTGAACCATTGTTCAGCCCAATATCGTCGAATCCATTGGATTCATGTCTTGCGCTGATTATAATCCTCTTCAGGATCTGTCTTGTAAAGGTCTGCGAGGTCATCAGGCAAATCTTTTGAGTTCCCCCTCGACGCTGTCTGCCACCCTTCCTTACTGATTTCTCTGCAGCCATGAACTTCAAACTGAATGGCTTCAATACGTTCAAAGGCTTCAAAGGCTTTCGCTTGCTGGTCAAGCAGGAACTGGCTTTGGGAGAGTTAATGTGTTGCTGTAAGAATTCTGCAAACGAATGCAGACTATGAGAACCAAGGGATTCTCCCACGGACATGTACCTGTGACAGCATTAGAGATGCGAGGGAAGGGGAAGAGGTCATATGCATTCTCAGAAGATTTTGAAGATAAATCAGTTTGAAGACGTTGACCTCATGTTGCAAAGACATTCACTTATATGTTGAGAGTTGGTTCCAGATTTGTACGAATCCGTGAATAAGTACAAGTGAGGAATCTAACTAGATATGAAGCTTAAGTGAATATACTAGGCAGTATGAGACGCAGACAGAATAGATCTAACATTGTATAGGCAGAAACCAATTTTGGTAAATAGGATGAATCATTGAGGATCAAAAAGGTGGTAAAAATAGAGTTATATTTACCACACGAAGAACTGCTAGATGGGATGAATAGGAGACCAAGCAGTTCAATCCACCGTGGCCTAACTTGGCGACGGAGGACACCTACGGCGGCGGTGGAGAGGACGATGTCCGCGGCCGGTGTGAGGACGGCGTCGGAGAAGTCGCGGCAGCTAAGCGCTTCGTCGCCGGCGTCGTCGGCAGCTAGTGGTGGCGCTAGGGTTTTGACGAGGTGGAGAGGTGGAAGAAGGTTTTCGTTACCGCAGGGGACATGTATTTATAAGGAAGTGTGCGGCATAGTGCAATTACGCAGGTGCCCCTAGCTGTTCACATCTGAGGGGCACGTGGCAAGCATGCAACATACTCAGAGTTGTCCCACGTTCCCACGCCCGCCAGGTTTGTCGGATGGTTGTTCCGGCTTCTACGAATTTCAAACAATAAGGATGAATCATCTAAAATAGACTTAATGTTTTTCTCTGTGTCTTCTGCTGACAAGGATGCAGAGAAGACATTCGACAGTTTCAATAGAATGCATATGATTTGGACAGATAGAGTTTGAGATAGAAAACATAGAGAGATTAGGGTCCGATCACATTCACTTAGTTCAAAAGATTCAACAAGGAAGACATAGCTATAAGTGAATGCTGTAGAGGACAGAATACTAGTATATATATAAGAAAGCAATCAAATCAACATAGTGAAGTAAATCATGAAGATAAGTTGAAATTTGAAGACAAACCAAATGCAAAGACATTGCAAAAATAACGCCATGAGTGAAACACTTCAAACCAAGAAATTTGGTGGTGGCGTTACCCACTGTATAGGAAGTATTAGACCCAGACACGACGCGCAATTATCGTGGCGCTCCGAAGTCAAATTCCACGTTAATGTATTCACACTCAGAATGTAAGTCTTCATTGATTGAAGATATACTTTACTTCGTGTGTTGCACATCTAAGTCATCAACATGCATACGTGTTAGGATGTGTGCCTGATCACATGACATTTGAGGATTCCAAGATATTTAGCTCACACCGTAACTTGCAAAACCTTTTCTCATCCAAGGGCTTTGTGAAGATATCTGCCAGTTGCTCTTCAGTGTTGACGTGAATGATGTCAATATCTTTCTTCATAACATGATCTCTGAGAAAGTGATGACGAATTTCAATGTGCTTTGTCTTCGAGTGCTGGACTGGATTGTTGGCAATCTTGATGGCGCTTTCGTTGTCATAGAAGAGTGGTACTTGTTTCAGATTGACGCCATAGTCCTTGGGAGTTTGCTTCATCCATATAAGTTGAGCGCAGCAAGATCCAGCAGCAATGTATTCAGATTCAGCAGTTGAGAGTGATACACGGTTTTGCTTCTTTGAAGACCAACAGACAAGTGATCGTCCCAGAAAGTGACATGTGCCTGATGTAGACTTGCGATCCACCTTGTCTCCAGCATAATCAGCATCCAAGAATCCAACCAGATCAAATTTTGAGCCCTTTGGATACCATAATCCGAGTGTTGGGGTGTAAGCCAAATATCGAAGAATTCGCTTCATAGCTAAGTGATGCAATTCCTTTGGTGCCGCTTGGAATCGAGCACACATGCAAACACTAAGCATAATATCTGGCCTAGATGCACATAGGTAAAGTAAAGAACCAATCATGGAGTGGTATACCTTTTGATCAAACTCTTTACCATTGTCGTCGGGACCCAGATGGTGTTTGGCTGGCATTGGCGTCGTGTAACCTTTGCAGTCTTGCATTCCAAACTTCTTCAGACAGTCTTTGAGATATTTTTCTTGAAATATGAAGATGTCGTTCCTTTGTTGACAAATTTGAAGACCAAGGAAGAACTTCAGCTCACCCATCATGGACATCTGATATTGCTCTTGCATCATGTATCCAAACTCATCACTATACTTCTGGTTGGTGCAGCCGAAGATAATGTCATCCACATATATTTGGCATACAAACAGTTCACCATCATATGTCTTCATGAAGAGTGTGGGATCGAGGGATGCAGGTTTGAAGCCTTTGCTCTTCGGGAAGTCTTTGATCGTATCATACCAAGCGCGAGGAGCTTGTTTGAGGCCATACAGTGCTTTGTTTAGCTTGTACACCATATCATGATGTTTTGGATCTTCAAAGCCAGGTGGTTGAGCAATGTACACTTCTTCTTCAATCTTGCCGTTGAGGAATGCACTCTTCACATCCATTTGATATAGTAAGATGTTGTGGTGGTTATCATAGGCTAGCAGTATGCGAATAGCTTCAAGCCTAGCCACAGGAGCAAATGTTTCATCGAAGTCAATTCCTTCAACTTGAGTATATCCTTGTGCCACAAGACGTGCTTTGTTTCTGACGACTTGACCATTCTCATCTTGCTTGTTTCGATATATCCATTTTGTCCCAATAATGTTATGCTTGCGAGGGTCAGGACACTTGACTAGTTCCCAAACATTGTTCAGCTTGAACTGTTGAAGTTCTTCTTGCATAGCTTGAATCCATTCAGGTTCCATAAAGGCTTCAGCAACTTTCTTGGGTTCTAATATTGACACAAACGAAAAGTGCCCACAGAAATTTGCTAACTGTGTTGCTCTTGAGTGAGTAAGTGGACCAGGTGCATTGATGCTATCAATTATCTTCTCAATTTGTACTTCATTTGCAACACGAGGATGAACTGGACAAAGACCTTGCTCATGCTGATCATTGTCATCATTGGGAGGATTGTCTTCGGTCTGAGCATTGTCTTCAGGTTGGTTTGGTGCAGAAATGATAAGTTTCTCTTCAGGCTGTGCTTCAGAAGGCATGATTTCACCAGTTCCCATCAGCTTGATAGATTCGTTGGGCGGAGCTTCATCTAGTGTACTTGGCAGGAGCTCTCTTTGTGAACCATTGGTTTCATCAAATCGCACGTCCACAGTTTCAACGATTTTATAATGATAGAGGTTGAAGACTCTGTAAGAGTGCGAGTCCTTTCCGTAACCGAGCATGAAGCCTTCGTGAGCTTTAGGTGCAAATTTTGACTTGTGATGGGGATCCTTGATCCAGCACCTAGCACCAAATACTCTGAAGTAACTGACATTTGGCTTCTTGGTAGTAAGGAGCTCATAGGATGTTTTGTTTAGAAGCTTGTGGATGTAGACACGGTTGATGATGTGACATGTTGTATCAATAGCTTTAGGCCAGAACTTTCTTGGTGTCTTGTACTCGTCGAGCATTGTTCGAGCCATCTCAATGAGGGTTCTGTTCTTGCGCTCTACAATGCCATTTTGCTGAGGTGTGTATGGAGCAGAAAACTCATGAGTGATTCCCATTGTATCCAGATAAAGATCAAGCCCGGTGTTCTTGAACTCAGTGCCGTTGTCACTTCTTATATGCTTGGTCTTGATGCCATAATTGTTCATGGCTTGATTGGCGAAGCGTCTGAAGACATCTTGCACTTCAGTCTTGTAGAGAATTATGTGCACCCATGTATATCTTGAGTAGTCATCAACAATGACGAAGCCATAGAGACAAGCTGTTGTGGTGAGGGTAGAGTAGTGAGTAGGGCCAAACAAGTCCATGTGTAACAGCTCGAAGGGTTGAGATGTCGTCATGATTGTCTTCGAGGGGTGCTTTGCCCTAGTCATTTTTCCAGCTTCGCAGGCACCACACAAATGATCCTTCTTGAACTTGACACCCTCGATGCCTATGACATGCTTCTTCTTGACGAGTGTGTGTAAGTTCCTCATGCCAGCATGCCCCAGCCTCCGATGCCAGAGCCAGCACTCTAAAGCTTTTGCAAGAAGACATACGACAAGCTGTGGACCTGCTGAGAAATATACCATGTATAGATCATATTTCCGATACCCTTCAAATACTAGAGACTTGTCAGATTCCATTAGTACAAGGCAACGATATTTTCTGAATAGCACAATCATGTTCAAGTCACAAAGCATTGAGACAGACATTAAGTTGAACCCAAGGGACTCAACAAGCATCACTTTATCCATGTGTTGATCCTTTGAGATTGCAACTCTATCTAGACCCAATACCTTGCTTTTACCAGTGTCAGCAAATGTGATGTGACTCTTGTCTGATGGCCGTAAGGTTGAGTCCATGAGAAGACTTTGATCACCAGTCATGTGATCAGTGCATCCGCTGTCCATAATCCATTCTGAAGCATGAGGTGTCATACCCTACAGTGCAGTTAGGAGGATAGGCTTCACAAGTGTGTTGTGAAGCATAAGCATTTGACGCACACAAGGATTATCACAGCTTAGATCAAGGTTAAGACTCATAGTATGACTGGTAAGCGATTAACATATGAAATACATAGTAAGACCATTTTATCATGCGTCCCTTAATGGGTTTTAGGTCCCCAGCAATAGTATCGGACGCCTTTGATAGCAGGCTGGAGACCTTATTCTGCAAAAGAAAGTTAATTCTTCTTCACCACCCACATCTTCAGGGGTGGCTTAGAAGCAATGAGTCTAAGTGCAGCATCTAAGAACTTCGGCTTTGGAGCCCTAGCAAATAGCCTTGCAGGAGATGAATGATACTCATATAAATAAGCGGAAAAGTTCCTAGTTCTATGAACATAGCGGTTTGAAGACACCCGCTCATATTCATAAGTTTGAGTACGATTTCCCTGCAAAACGTTAGCGTTAGGGTGACTCAGGTGAGTCATGTATCTGTATGAAGCCTTTGGACCATATGACGCCTTAGGTCTGGGGTTTGTCTTCTTCCCTGGTGGTGTCATGGCCACATTCACAGGAAGATTCTCAAGACAACTTTTGGGAACCCAGATCTTCTTCATAGGTGGTCCATTCCTGCAGTTAGTACCAATATAGTTGGCAAACACTTCACCATTCTGATTTTTGAACAGTTTATAGTTTGCATCAAAGGATTCATCAATGATAATAGGATTAGCACAGGTAAAGCCAGATAAGGTGGATGGATCCACTGAAGGTTCCTTTGCAGCAACCCATGTGGTTTTGGGATACTGCTCAGGCTTCCAGTAGGAACCATCAACATTCATTTTCCTCTCGAAGCCAACACCCTCTTTCCTAGGGTTTCGATTCAGAATCTGCTTTTTGAGGACATCGCAAATTGTCTGATGTCCTTTCAGACTTCTATACATCCCTGTTTCAAGCAATGTCTTCAACCTAGCATTTTCATCAGCAATAGTAGTGATATCCTCCGTAGAGGGGTTAGTTTCCACATCAGTAGTTGAAGACAATGCAATAGTAGCAGCAGTGGAACATTCAGCAACAGAGGTAGCGTTATCACGCTCAATGCATTTTAGACATGGTGGTTCAAATCCATCCTGAGCGGAACTGATCTGTTGAGCACGAAGTTACTCATTCTCCTTTTGAAGATCTTCATGAGCCGCTTTCAATTTCTCAAGCTCTTGCTTCCTTTGAAGATAATCATAGGAGAGCTTTTCATAAGTGGTTGAGAGCGTCTCATGAAGACTTTCAAGTTCTTGGTACTTAGCATGAAGATTTTTTATGTCTTCAACTAAGGACTGTGAACGTGTCATTTCCGCGTCCAACAGGTCATCGCTTTTGTCTAACAGTTTTTGAGTATGTTCCATAGCTTTTTGTTGTTCAGTTGCAATTTTAGCAAGTGTTTTGTAGCTGGGTTTGGATTCACAATCAGAGTCATCTTCACTTGATGTTTGAAAGTAAGCATCACGTGATTTTACCTTGGCACCACGTGCCATGAAGTAGTAGGTGGGAGCAGGATCGTCCTTGTCATCAGCCTCAGTGTTGGTGTGGAAGTCATTGTCTTCAGTGTTGAAGATGGACTTGGCAACATAGGCTGTGGCTAGAGCCAGACTTGCAACGCCAGGGTCGGACTCCTCTTCAGACTCCACCTCCGCCTCCTCAGAAGTAGACTCCTCCTCTGAATCCATTTCCTTGCCAACAAAAGCATGAGCCTTGCTAGATGAGCTCTTCTTATGAGATGAAGACCTTGATGAGGACTTGGAAGAAGACTTTGAAGGTTTTTTCTTCTTCTTGTCATCAGAATCATATTCCTTGCTCTTCTTCTTCTTCTTCTCATTGTCCCACTGTGGACACTCAGAGATATAGTGTCCAGGTTTCTTGCACTTGTGACATGTTCTCTTCTTGTTGTCATGAGTGGAAGCTTCATCATTTCTTGAGCTAGATCGTGAAGACTTTCTGAAGGCCTTCTTCTTGGTGGACTTCTGGAACTTCTTCACAAGCATAGCAAGTTCCTTTCCAATGTCTTCAGGATCATCAGAACCGCAGTCAGAATCTTCTTTAGATGAGGAAACAACTTTTGCCTTCAAAGCACGAGTTCGGCCATAGTTGGGACCATAGATATCTCTTTTCTCAGAAAGCTGGAACTCATGTGTGTTGAGCCTCTCAAGTATATCAGACGGATCGAGTGTCTTGAAGTCAGTGCGTTCTTGTATCATGAGGGCAAGGGTGTCAAAGGAGCTATCAAGTGATCTCAGTAGTGTCTTGACGATTTCATGCTTGGTAATCTCAGTGGCGCCGAGAGCCTGAAGCTCATTTGCGATGTCGGTGAGGCGATCAAACGTGAGCTGGACATTTTCATTGTCATTTCTCTTGAAGCGGTTGAAGAGGTTGCGAAGAACACTGATCCTTTGATCGCTCTGAGTTGAGACGCCTTCGTTGACCTTGGATAGCCAGTCCCAGACTAGATTTGACGTTTCCAGAGCACTCACACGGCCATACTGTCCTTTGGTCAGATGACCATAGATGATGTTCTTTGCAGTCGAGTCTAGTTGAATGAACTTCTTGACATCAGTAGGGGTGACACATTCACCAGTTTTGGGAACGCCGTTCTTGACGACATACCAGAGGTCAACATCAATGGCTTTAAGATGCATGCGCATCTTATTCTTCCAGTAGGGATATTCAGTTCCATCGAACACGGGGCAAGCAACGGAGACTTTGATTATCCCTGCAGTCGACATAGCTAAACTCCAGGTGGTTAAACCGAATCACACAGAACAAGGGAGTACCTTGCTTTGATACCAATTGAAAGTGCTAGTTATCGACTAGAGGGGGGGTGAATAGGCAATTTTTATCAAAGTCTTCAAAACGTGGAAGTTTCAAAGACAAACAATAGAAATGACCTAATTGATATGCAGCGGAAGATAAACTACAACAAGCAAACCATAGTCAAGTATGCAATAATGTGAAAGTACAAAGACTAATAGCAGCTTGGTAGTAAGGATCAAGATGGAAGATAGTATGAAGCCAACCAACGATAGTAGTCAAGCAATGAAGTCAAACAGGTCCGACAAATAGGCAATGCCTTCACGAAGACAAACTCAAAGTAAAGGGAGGGAGAGGATATAACCAGTCACTTGTTGAAGACACATGATTTGTTGGACCAGTTCCAGTTGCTGTGACAACTGTACGTCTGGTTAAGGAGGCTGAGATTCAACTCAGAAGACCGCATCTTCACCTTATTCCCCTTGAGCTAAGGACACACAGTCCTCGCCCAATCACTCTGGTAAGTCTTCAAGGTAGACTTATGTATAGTGACTAAATTTATAAATAATCCAAACTATACTACAATTGAATTTTCACTGACAATTCAAATAATTTATTGATAAAAAATATTGTTCTATTTAAATGAGGCAATTCCGAGAGATAATATCATCATTTCTAACCAAATTCATTCTGTTCCATTACCCTAACCAAACACTGGAATGTAGCCATTCCGTTCCGCATAATTATTCCAACCAACATAGAAACAGAACCAACCCGCTCCGGTGGAATGGAACCATTCCATTCCATTTCATTCTACTTCGTTCCTGAACCGAGCACACCCTTAGTCCTCTCCTCTTTCACGCACGACCAGAAACAAAAACCGCTGCCCTCTCTCGACCACGTCCCATGCCTCGCCTCCACCCACTGCCTCGATCTCCATGCGTTGTCGGACCACTCGACTTGTGCCTCGATCTCCACGCACCGCTGGACCTCCTCGCCCAAGCACCGCCAGACCACCTCGGCCTGTGCTTCTCCACGCGCCGCCGGACCACCGTGCCCAAGCACCGCCATGACATGTGCCTCTCCACGCACTGCTGGACCACCATGGCCATGCTCGAGGCGCACGTCCGGACCGCCGCACCCAAGCACGGTCGGACCGCCGCGACCTGTGCCTCTCCACGCTCCGCCGGACCGCCGCTTCCATGCTCCAGGCGCACGTTCACCTTCGGGCTACCGCATCCACGCTCCACACACACGGTCGCGTCATCCACTCACCGCCGGACCTCAGGTTCCTTCCCTCAGATTCATTCTGGTTGCAATGACAATTTCTGTTAGTTCTAATCTTGCTTCATAGAGTGTCGTAGTTAAAACAGATATGCAAACATATGTATTGGAGCGGTGGACTGCAGAATCGGGTTGATGTACATAATGGGGTAGATGATTCTGATCCGTCTATCTATGTTGACGCTCCTTCAGTTCATCAATGCTTGAAAGTGCTAGTTATCGACTAGAGGGGGGGTGAATAGGCGATTTTTATCAAAGTCTTCAAAACATGGAAGTTTCAAAGACAAACAATAGAAATGACCTAATTGATATGCAACGGAAGATAAACTACAACAAGCAAACCATAGTCAAGTATGCAATAATGTGAAAGTACAAAGACTAATAGCAGCTTGGTAGTAAGGATCAGGATGGAAGATAGTATGAAGCCAACCAACGATAGTAGTCAAGCAATGAAGTCAAACAGGTACGACAAATAGGCAATGCCTTCATGAAGACAAACTCAAAGTAAAGGGAGGGAGAGGATATAACCAGTCACTTGTTGAAGACACAGGATTTGTTGGACCAGTTCCAGTTGCTGTGACAACTGTATGTCTGGTTAGGGAGGCTGAGATTCAACTCAGAAGACCGCGTCTTCACCTTATTCCCCTTGAGCTAAGGACACACAGTCCTCGCCCAATCACTCTGGTAAGTCTTCAAGGTAGACTTCCGAACCTTCACAGACTTCGTTCACCGACGATCCACAACGACTCTTGGATGCTCAGAACGCGACGCCTAACCGGGTGGAGGATACACAGTCCTCAAGTGTAATAAGTCTTCAGGTCACTCAGATAGAAAGACTTCAGTGATGTCTAACACTCTTTGGCTCTGGGTGTTTGGGCTTTGTCCTCGCAAGGATTTCTCTCTCTCAAAGGCTTCGAGGTGGGTTGCTCTGAAACGACAAAAGTCGTGAACTAACTCTGAGCAGCCACCAATTTATGGTGTAGGGGGTGGGCTATTTATAGCCACAAGGCAACCCGACCTGATATGTCCGAAATGACCCTGGGTCACTAAGGAACTGACACGTGTTCCAACGGTCAGATTTCAAACACACACGACAACTTTACTTGGGCTACAAGCAAAGCTGACTCATCCAGCTCTGGATAAGATTTGCTCTCATTGTCTTCGCTCGAAGACATAGGATTTGGGTTGAGCATCACTTCAGTCATTCTGACTTTGTTCACTTGGACCCCACTTAATAGTACGGTGGTTCCTATGACTCAACGAAGAAGAAAAAGGAAACAACGAAACAACACAGTCTTCGCGCTCCATAGTCTTCACTCAATGTCTTCTCATGTCATAGTCTTCAATATGAATATCTTCACATACCACCATTGTCGTCAATGTCTTCATACATTTTTAGGGGTCATCTCCGGTAGGTAAACCGAATCAATGAGGGACACTACATGCGTTATCCTGCAATTCTCACAAACGCATTAGTCCCTCAACCAACTTTGTCGTCAATACTCCAAAACCAACTAGGGGTGGCACTAGATGCACTTACAATGCTACTAACTTTGAACTCTGTAGTTGCATTGTACATGTTGTTACAATGTCTGATCATTGCATATGCTTCTTCAAATCTTTCTGTTCTTTGTTGCTTCTTCTTTAACACTTGTGTTTTTTCAACGGGAAGATTATGCAGTCCACACCTTCTAACAATCCGAAAGTGCATTACTATTGGGCAACATGGAGGCTCTGTTTCAGCTGTATCTTTGAGGGACCTTTTTGATGTGGCCAAGGAAGATATTGATGAATCAATCGAATCAGAAAATTGATCCCTTGCACACTTTGAGGAATATTTTTCAAAGTTATTTTTAAGTTGATGGTTTAGTTGGTTTTTGCTATCCTAAAACGAGGATGATGTGTAGTCAGGTAATTTTTTTGTTTGTCCCCGAATGAGAGCCTACAATACCAATAAACATAACATGACAAGAAAAATAACAAAGGCAATATGTAATGGATTTTCCTTCAGTAGTTTGAATCTCACCTTACTGCATTGAATATTACATCATTTTTGCTGTTATGCATTATCTTTCTTTTTCTTTGCATATTGGCAAGCCATTATAGTCTAAATAAATATTAATTCTACACCTGAACTTACATTAACAAGCAGGAATACATGGACATTATATGCTGCTAATCCAGGTGAAATTTCGTGATGCATGTAATAATCATGAATACATGGACAACCCTGCTCTTTTTAGCTGCCTTGATGCTGCCATGCTGCATATAAGAGTTACTCGTGTTGAACAACACATGTTGCACCATTACATACGTTCAGGTTGCATCAGTGGAGGAGTCCAAGCCAGGCTAGACTAGGATCTCTAGTTAGTTGTCATATGGTTGTAATCTCCTCTTATCTCTTTACCTCTTTCTCTCCAAGTCTCCATGTAATCTGAACAACCTTGTACGCTATGCCAGGAGTTGCGCCCTGGCCTATATTAACACGCAGCCGTCGCCCATGATGGGTACGACGTTCCTCCACATGGTATACAGAGCCTGACTCTTCCCATCTAGCGTTCCTCCTCTCCACCGCAGCTTCCTGCCATGGCTTCATCCGCCGCTGCTTCCTCCCCTCTCTCCGGCCAGATCACCGAGCGCCTCACCTGCACCAACTACGTCTTATGGCGCACCCAGATCACGCCACAGCTGAGAGGGGCTGGAGTCTTCGGATACGTTGATGGAAGCACGGCGGAGCCGGCCGAGTTCGCCGTCAGCAAGGACAAGGATGGAAAGGAGGAAGCCATCCCCAATCCCCTCCATGCCGTCTGGTTCAGAGAGGACCAGCAGGTACTTGGGTATCTTCTCAATAATCTGTCAAAAGAAGTGCTAGTGCAGGTGACCTCCATCGCGCATGCACGAGAGCTCTGGACAGCGTTGGCGAGTATGTTCTCGTCGATGTCGCTGTCCCGCGTCAACAACATCCGAGCTGCCCTCACAAACGCGCAGAAGGGGACGCAATCGGTGGCTACCTTCTTCGCGTACATGCGGGGACTCGCCGACGAGCTCGCCGCGACTGGCAAGCCGTTGAAGGATGATGAGCTCATCTCGTATATCCTCAACGCGCTTGACATGGAGGACCAGCCGCTGGTTTCCTCCCTCGACGCCAGGACCACTGCGGTCACCCTCGACGAATTGTTCGAACAGATGATCAATTTCGATCAGAGGGTGGCTCTCTTCCAAGGTGCGGGAGGTGGCTTCAAGTCATCTACCAATGCTGCCACCCGCGGCCGTGGCGGGGGATCTCGTTACCGTGGTCCACCGCGGAACGGAAAGGGCAGGGGCGCCCACAACAGCAACAGCAGCGGCGCCAACAACACGCACGGCGGTCGGCCTTCCTCCTCCAACAAAAGAGGCCGCCGCAACAGCAGCTCCAACAATAGATCACGCCCCAACATCAGGTGCCAAATCTGTGGCAAGCCGGGTCACTCGGCAAAGGACTGCTGGTATCGGTTTGAGGAAGATGAAGGTGACTCATCTCAGGATGAGAAGGTGGCCAGAGCTGCTGATGGCTCCTACGGCGTCGACACGAATTGGTACGTCGACAGCGGCGCCACAAACCACATCACCAGTGAGCTGGAGAAGGTGACCATGCGTGAGAAGTATCGTGGCAAAGATCACATCCACACGGCAAGTGGAGAAGGTATGAAAATTAGTCACGTTGGTCACTCAATTGTTAAAACCCCTCATCGAAAAATTCACCTTAGAAATTTTTTGCATGTCCCTAGTGCCTCAAAGAGTCTTCTTTCAGTCCATCGTATTGCTATTGACAATCATGTCTTTCTTGAATTTCACCCTTACTTCTTTTTGATCAAGGATCAGGTAACGAAGAAGGTGCTCTATCGAGGTAGATGCGTTCGTGGGCTTTACCCTTTGATTACGGAGATTAGAAGACTCAATAAACAAGTTTTTAGTGCCACCAAAGTGTCTTCAACACGATGGCACGATCGTTTAGGGCATGCATCTTTTTATTTAGTTGAGCGTTTGCTTAGGAAAAATAAGCTCCCATATGTTGGAGAGCGTGATGTCGAAACAATTTGTGATTCATGTCAAAGGGCTAAAAGCCATCAATTACCTTATCCAGTTTCTACCAGCATTTCTACGAAGCCTTTGCAACTTGTTTTCTCCGATGTGTGGGGGCCTGCCCCCTCTTCTGTTGGTAGACACACGTATTACGTGAGTGTCATAGACGACTATAGCAAATTTGAGCATCCGATGTGTTTCAAGTTTTTCTGAACTTCCAAGCTCTTGTTGAGCGCCAATTTGATTGCAAAATCCTTGCTCTCCAATCCGACTGGGGTGGAGAATATGAAAAGTTAAATTCTTTCTTTCAGAAAATTGGCATATCTCATCACGTGTCTGGCCCACATGCTCACCAACAAAACGGGTCTGCTGAACGCAAGCACAAACACATCGTTGAAGTTAGTCTAGCATTACTTGCTGGTGCCTCTATGCCCCTTAAGTTTTGGGATGAGGCTTTCCTTGCGGCTGTACACATCATCAACATGCTACCTAGTCGTGTCATCAACTATGAAACTCCTATTGAGCGTCTCCTTCACACCAAACCCGACTACACTACTCTTCGAGTGTTTGGTTGCGCTTGTTGGCCAAATCTTCGTCCCTACAACTCTTGCAAGCTCATGTTTCACTCCAAATAGTGCGTCTTCCTAGGCTATAGTGCTCAACACAAAGGTGTAAAGTGCCTTGATGTTTCTACTGGTCACATTTATATCTCTCGGGACATTGTCTTTGACGAGACAAAGTTCCCTTTCTCCGACCTACACCCCAATGCCGGAGCTCTACTTCGCAAAGAAATTCTTCTCTTGCCTTCTAGTCTCACCGGCATCA
The DNA here is from genome assembly GCF_002162155.2 of Triticum dicoccoides. Taxonomy (NCBI): domain Eukaryota; kingdom Viridiplantae; phylum Streptophyta; class Magnoliopsida; order Poales; family Poaceae; genus Triticum; species Triticum dicoccoides. The sequence continues at coordinate 464,327,113 of NC_041387.1, read as the reverse complement.
CCCAAGGGGAAAATAATTGTAGTGACTCAATGTTGACTAATGCTCATAACCACGTCCATGAGTTTTGTGATGATGCAGATGATGAAAACTCTGAAGAAAATGGTGCAGAAATCAACAAAAACAATGAAGAAAACGCTCCCAACACGTCACATTTTATGTGTCCAGGGTTGGGGAGCAGATCCTCCTCGGGATTGGTTCCCCTGCAGGCTGGCAGCGGATCGCCCTCGGGATCGGGGCCGCCCTAGACTGACAGCGCGCGGGATCCCGCCCCGTCTGGCGAGCGGCGCAACCCCGCCTCCGCGCCCGCCACGTCGCGCCTCGCCACTAGCTCAGGTGCTCCCTCCGGCCCGCACCACTTGGACGCCCCCGCGCGGCGCACCGAGAGTCGCTGGGCCCCCGCTGGGCCCCTCCACTACGAGCGCCGCCAGCCGACCGGCATGCAGCCCGGTCACCTGGCGCCAGGCGCGGCCTCCGAAGCTGATTCAGGCCGGTCTCCTGATGCGCCCAGAGACGCGCGATCCAATGTAGATTTGGCCGGGCCCGCCTCATCATTGCCGCATGATGCGCCTGAGCCGGACGTGATGCGCCGCCTCGGATCTTCTACGCCACGCCCCACTTCACCCGTGCCACCTCCCGCTCCAGATGCCGTAGATGATCCGTCTGCCCTGCATGATGACGAGGCGGCCGGGGCAGGGGGCTCCATCGGGGGATCTGCTGCGTCGGATATATCTGCTGCACCTCCTATTGCTTCACATACACGTCTCCAAAAAGGGGTCACTAAACCAGTTAATTACAAGCAAATAACAAAGTTTGGTCTTGCCTGCTCTACAGATGAACCACATTCTCTTGGCGAGGCACTTAGTGATACAAAGTGGAAGAAGGCGATGGAAGAAGAACACCTGGCACTTCTGAAAAATCACACATGGCATCTGGTTCCTCCATGGTAAGGTAAAAATTTGATTGATTGTAAGTGGGTCTTCAGAGTCAAACGGAAATCTGATGGAACCATAGATCGCTACAAAGCCAGACTTGTTGCAAAAGGCTTTAAACAACGATATGGCATCGACTATGAGGACACTTTTAGTCCCGTTGTCAAAGTTGCAACTATTCATCTTGTGCTCTCTATTGCTGTTTCCAGGGGATGGAGCCTTCGACAGCTGGATGTGCAGAATGCGTTTCTCCATGGTGTTCTGGAAGAGGAAGTATATATGAAACAACCTCCTGGGTTTGAGAACAAAAACAAACCATTTCATGTTTGCAAACTTGACAAAGCTCTATATGGACTGAACCAAGCTCCCAGGGCCTGGTACTCTAGACTCAGTCAGAAACTACAAGCTCTTGGTTTTGTTCCTTCTAAGTCTGACACATCTTTGTTCATTTACAATAAACTGAAAACATCCATATTTGTTCTCATATATGTTGATGATATTATAGTCACAAGTTCATCTGATGAGGCAATATCAGGTCTGCTGAAGGATTTGAGTGCTGAATTTGCTCTCAAGAACTTGGGAGACTTGCATTTCTTCCTAGGGATTGAGGTAAAGAAGCAAGGTGATAGCCTCCATATCTCTCAAGAAAAGTATGATACTGACCTGGTGAGAAGAGTTGGGTTACAAGGTTGCAAACCTTCACCAACTCTGTTATCTAGTACAAAAAAATTGTCACTTGCAGAAGGAGAACTTTTGAGTCCTGATGATAGCACCAGGGACAGAAGCTTGGTAGGAGCACTCTAGTACTTGACCTTGACACAACCTGATATTTCCTTTGCTGTGAACAAAGTTTGTCAGTTTCTTCATGCACCTACTAAAACTCATTGGACTGCTGCCAAACGTATTGTGAGATATGTGAAAAACACCATGAATCTTGGTCTTACTTTCACCAAGTCCTCATCCACACTTGTCAGTGCTTTCTCTGACTCTGACTGGGCAGGATGTGTAGATGACAGACGCTCCACTGGTGGGTTTGCAGTGTTCTTTGGTCCCAACTTAATATCATGGTGTGCAAAGAAACAAGCTACAGTGTCACGATCAAGCACAGAAGCTGAGTACAAGGCCCTAGCCAATGCCACAGCTGAGATCATTTGGGTTCAGTCCATGTTGAGAGAGCTTGGTGTGAGAAACACTCAAGCACCATGCTTGTGGTGTGACAATCTTGGTGCTACTTATCTGTCTGCTAATCCTATTTTTCATGCAAGGACTAAACATATTGAAATTGATTTTCATTTTGTTAGAGAACGAGTTGCCAATAAGCAATTGGAAATTCGGTTTGTACATTCTCAAGATCAGGTTGCAGATGGATTCACCAAAGCCTTGCCCACAAGAAACTTTGAAGAATTCAAGCGTAATCTCAACTTAACAAAGTTGTGATTAAGGGAGGGTGTTGAATGACACATGTTGCACCATTACATACGTTCAGGTTGCGTCGGTGGAGGAGTCCAAGCCAGGCTAGACTAGGATCTCTAGTTAGTTGTCATATGGTTGTAATCTCCTCTTATCTCTTTATCTCTTTCTCTCCAAGTCTCCATGTAATCTGAACAACCTTGTACGCTATGCCAGGAGTTGCGCCCTGGCCTATATTAACACACAGTCGTCGCCCAGGATGGGTACGACGTTCCTCCACAACTTGTACTTATTAATCTGCCAACAATTCCCGTTCAGTTGATATGTTGCAATTCTGAAACTGGATTCTGCGTATGTAGTTATTCTAATGTCCTCGGATCAACTTTGTATTTATTTCCTGTCATGTTGAAATGATGTGTGATACTGAGTATTATACATTTTCAATAGCTTTGGATTTTCGTTAGGATTTGGTGTGTGTGCATTTTCACCATTCTACTGAGCATCCCGGCTTGTGTATGCTAGCCTTCTCCTATGTGATTGTAGGCTGCTGAGTCCAACTCCTCTGCGGTGCAGACCCCACCCGCTGCGCTGCACAACTCACTAACAAGCCCCTCTTGAGCCCCGACACTGATGACCCTCTTGAATCTGTTACGGTGTGTTTGGAATGCATGGTAAGATGATGTGCATAAATAGAATTAGAAGAGCACCCATATCCATTGGGTGGTATTTGTTCATTAATAAAGTGGTGGATGTGCTAATTAACTATGGGCTCTTAGGTTGATTCAGAGTCTGAAGTGCACCGCATGTACTTCAGTACATAGCAAGTCAGCAAAGAAAAATTGATCTTTTGTTTATCTGTGTGCACTTTCTTTGCATATATGATGATCACTGTCTAACTTCAAAATGACAAGATAATTCACATCCACACTATGATGTAGTAATTTTAGTGTGAACTAATCGGGGGTTACTTAAAATCCATTGGGGAATACTGAGAATTTGAAGATCCCCTACGTCAGACAGGCAACTTCTCTTGTGCCCTCTTCTCCTCGAATTATAATCAAATTAGTATATTTCATATTAGTATAGTTGAAGGATGCATACTGCCCATATTTCTCCAGCAATTCTATTCAAAATCAAAGGTGTAAATCTTTGCATACTAAAACAACCGCTATTCTTCATAATTCATGCCACATAGTATTGTAATGTTAGGGATTTAGCTTTTATGCCTGATTGGTTGTTACGGATGTTGGGAAAAGAGTGATCTTTTGTATAATTTATTCAATTGTAACGACAAAATAAACGGTAAATTAGGGATCCACTGATGGTTTGCTCATGTACTCCATGTGATTATATATCTACCTTGTATTGTATCTCTTTAGAAGCAGTGGAAACTGGGAAGAAAAATGTATGACACAAGAAGAGATACTTTTAGAAGCAACAGAAAAAGGTTCCCCTTGTATATCTCTTTCTACCTTTACCCCAACATATATTTAGAAAAACAAGTGTTGAAGGAATATTTATTAATTGCCTTTATATATTTATATTTCTAACGATCATGAGCACAACAAATCTTGAAACATGTACTGTCAAGAGAGGAGGAAGTGAAGAAAAAGGTTATTGTTAAAAAAAACATTTCTGTCAATCCTATGGTTCGATTTACTTGAGAGATGGCGGCTGCTCTTCCCGTTTCATTATATGAATCCATGTCCTACATGTGCATATTATGAATTATCCAACTTCTAAATTAGCAGAATTACATCTTGAATTCATCAAAGGGACATCATTTTGAACTACACTTCTCAACTGAGACTAAATATAAATGCCCTAGAGGCCTTAACACTAGGATGACATAATCCTTTCAGAATCTAACAGTTATTACAAAAAAACGAGGAAACTCTAGTTTTACGAAGATTGGATGAGTCTGTCATGGAGATATTTGTATTTCGAGTTCTATCACCACTTGATATTTTTCTTGTTTCGGTATTGTGTGCAAATTTGTTTCATGGAGATTCTGTTCTGTATTTTTTATGTCACATTTGATGGTGTTGGCAAGTAAGCGGCTCTGCATCTTGCCAATTCCATTTCTAATAGGCATCAGCCCCCTGTGTTCTGGACAACTAATGTTACATGCATAATTACCTAATCATGTAGCAATTCTGAGTGAGACATGTGCATTTGGATTGGATATTGAAGCGAGTCCTGAAAGTGCTAGTTATCGACTAGAGGGGGGTGGGGTGAATAGGCGGTTTTTATGACAGTCTTCAAAACACGGTGGCTTTGAAGACAAACAGGTAAACTGAGCCTATATAGTAAGCAGCGGAATGAAGACTACACTAAGCAAGTATTAGTCAAACATACAATATAGTGAAAGCGCGAAGACTAACTGCAAATAGGTAGACAAGATCAGAATGGAAGATAGTGCGAAGCTAAACAGATATAAGCACTACAAAAAAAGACACATCCGTGACATTTTGGGCTGAACAAATTTTTTTCCTGTCATACATATGACACTTCTATGACGATAATTGTGACAAAACCTGGTATCATCATAGATGTGGTGGGCTCCTACTTCTATGACAAAAAATCATGACAGAAAATGGGCTTTTTGTCCTGGGCGGGCCGGAGACGCAGCTGCATGACATTCTTTGGGCCGTCCATGATGAAAAAAACCATGGTAGAAGCGAGGGTGAGGAAAATTTCGGGGAGTTCCCGGTTACGGTGGGAGGTCGGGGGCCGAGCGTTGCGCGTTACTCTTGTACACGTACGCGCGTGTGTGCAAGACGTTGGCTCTAACTGAACCCGAGCGAGGCGTTGGGCTCTAACTGAACCCGAGCAATTGCACTACAGGCTATGCGTTACTGAACCCGAGCGATCGATCGATGGCTGTTAACTAAACCCGATCGAGCGATTCCTTTGCTACTGTTGCTAACTGAAGCCGATCGA
>NC_041387.1:464187075-464321408 GCF_002162155.2 Triticum dicoccoides | reverse complement strand
CCACACCCCTCCCGATGATCAGGACCCCCATTTCGACCGTAGCGCTCCAACACAAGTCCGTTTCGTCCGTTTTGCGGTACGCCACACCCCTCCCGATCAACAGGACCCCCGTTTCGACCGTAGGAGGTTCGTTTCGTCCGTTTTGTGGTACGCCACACCCCTCCCGATCAACAGGACCCCCGTTTTGACCGTAGGAGGTCTGTTTCCTCCGTTTTGCGGTACGCCACACCCCTCCCGATCAACAGGACCCCCGTTTCGAACGTGGTCGGTCGAACACAAGGCCGTTTCCTCCGTTCTGCGGTACGCCACGCCTCGTTTCCATCGCCTGTTCCGTCCAAACCCTCCCGATGAACACGCGACGCATTCCGTTCCGACCCAGCCGGTTGGCTCCCACGCGTTCCGCTACCTCCCGATGAACACGAGCATTCCGTTGCCTCCCCATGAACATGACGCATTCCGTTGCCTCCCCATGAACACGACGACGATGTTGTTTCTCCGTTCCGACCCAGCCATGTACATGAGCCCTGGCCGTACGTATGCGCGAGTAGGCGTTTGAGACCCCGCTCGTATGTACACATACGTGGCTGTATTTTCTTTCTTGCGCACTGGCCGTTGTACGTACGTGTACATGCTACGTGCGCGCCTCTACTACGACACGTGCGTGCCTCTACACCGACCAGTATATATGTACATACACATTCGCGACCAGAATGACAACGCTACGTATGCTTCGACCAGGTGGGTCCCGACTGTCAGGCACTTTCTTGCATGCGAATATGTAGCTGGTGGGTCCCAGCAGTCAGGGGGAAATGTTTTTTTCACGAAATACGGTGGCCCGTCCGGCGGGTCCCCGCTATCAGGTGGAGGAATAATTATTTTGCACGTAATAAGGAGGCACTTCCTTGCTGCGGCCGTGGACCCAACTGTCAGCCTCTCCATGTACAGTCCACGTCCGATGGAAGCCGTTCCTTGACCATGTTGACCATGCCGCGCCGAGATCACCAGGGCAGTGGAAGACGGCGAGGCCTAGGAAGGGGATGACGCGGAGCCGGGGTAGATGCGGCAGTGGATGTCCACGTGTAGAGGAGTACGAGGGTTCACTGGTTCGCTGCAGTGTGAGGCTGCCGTCGCCGCAGAATAACAGGGTGTGTGGGTGAGTAGAGGGATGGCCTGGCCAGCGGTGGGACTAGTAGGCGGCGGTGAGGCCTCCTCCGCATTGCAGCCGGCCACGGGAGGCAGGAGCACGAGGCACGACCGGCGCTGGTTTGGGCGGCTGGAGCAAGAAGACCAGAGGTTGAAGAAGCACTCCGGCCGTTGGATGGACATCGTACGGCCACTGGAGCTAGAATCGTGCATATTGACTAAGTTGACAAAGCCCTCCATCCCCGTCAACTTAGAAGGCCCACAAGTCAGCCTGCCACTATACTGGGTCCCAGCTAACAGGGGGGAGTATTCATTTTTTTGTGCGTAATAAGGAGGCACTTCCTTGTGTGCGAAGATATAGCTGGTGGGTCCGAGCTGTCAGCGGTGGTAATGTTTTTTTCGTGAAATACAGAGGCCCTTTCGGTGGGTCCCTAATGTCAGGTGGAGGAATCATTATTTTGCGCGTAATAAGGAGGCATTTCCTTGCGTGCGGCCGTGGACCTAGCTGTCGGCCTCTCCACGTACAGTCCACTTCAGATGCATGTCGGTCGTTGACCATGTTGACCAGGCCACGCCAAGAGCACTAGGGCAGTGGACGACGGCGAGGCCTAGGAAGGGAACGACACGGAGGCAGGGAAGACTCGGCAGTTGTTTCCCACACGGAGGGGAGTACAACTGTATGAGGGTTTACTCGTTCGTCTGCCGTCGTCGGAGAATAACAACAACTGTGGGTGAGTAGAGGGATGGCTAGGCCAGCAATGGGAGTACGGTGGGGCGGTGAGGCCTGCGCGGCAGCAGAGCCGGCCGCGAGGAGGAGGGAGCAAGCAGTCCCGCCGGCGCTTGTTTGAGCGGCTGGAGCAGGAAGAGCAGAGATTGAAGAAGCACGACAGCCGTTGGATGGCCATCCAACAGTCACTGCTTGTGCGTCAACCTTTTTTTAGGAAAGCCTCAAATCTGTGGAAAATAGCATACAACACATCTGCCATTATTTCTAATAATTTACAGCCCATTTGCTAATTCTTAAGGTTTTTTTGGAGCCCATATTCTTTTTGTTAGCATTACAGCCCATATTGTGGCCACGGTTAAAAAATTATACGAAATTATGCAAATTTCGGTGCGGTCCGAACTGTTTTTAATCCCGAAATTTTGACTCACATTCAAACTGATTTTAAAAATAAATATATATCAATATAAAATTCAACAAATTCTCAACGCATAAAAATTAATGTAATTTAAAATCTCGAAATGAAAAAAAAGATATTTGAAACTAATTGTCTGTTTGATGTGTTTTAAAAATGTACAACCCATTTTTCATTACTGATGGGCCATTTTCTCGGCCAGCCGAATGAAAGCTCTCCTCATCTTGAAAGATTTGTAGCCCAACAGGCCTGACAAAGCGACTTACTTGGCAAATCACAAAAAACTGGGTTGTGTCCGTGGACCCAGCTGTCAGCCTCTCCACGTATAGTACTCTTCCGATGGAATGTCGTTGACCACATTGACCACGCCGCGCCGAGAGCACCAAGGCGGTGGACGACGGCGAGGCCTAGGAAGGGGACGACGCGGAGCCGGGGAAGACGCGGTAGTGGATGCCCATGCGGAGAGGAGTACGAGGGTTCACTGGTTCGGCTGCGGTGTGAGGCTGCCGTCGCCGCAGGGCCTGGCTAGCGGTGGGAGTAGTAGGGGGCGATGAGGACTCAACGGCAGCACAGCTGGCTACTGGAGGCAGGAGCAGGCGGTCTCCTTGGCGCTAGTTTGGGCGGCTGGTGCAAGAAGAGCAACGATTGAAGAAGCAGCAGGACCATTCGATTCAAATCCAATGGTTACTGTTGCTAGAATCGTTTGTTGACTAAGTTGACAAGCCCTGCGTACGCGTCAACTTAGTATGCCCACAGGTCAGCCTCCCAACCGATGCCCCCCAGATGTCAGTGGGAGGAATCATTTTTTTCGCGTAATAAGGAGGCAGCTGATTGCGTGTGGCCAGGCCAGCGGAGGGAGTAGGGTGGGCCGGGGAAGGCTACGTGGCATCACAGCGGGCCACAAGAGGAGGGAGCAGGCAGTCCCGCCGACGCTAGTTTAGGCGGCTGGAGCAGGAAGATTAGAGATTGAAGAAACACGTCGGCTGTTGGATGGACATCCAACAGTCACTGCTGCTAAAATCGTGTGTTCACTGACAAAACCTTGCCTTAACAAGTCAGCCTCGAAATCTATGGCGTGTACAGCCCATTTGCTATTATTTTTATAATTTTTACTCATTTTCTAATTCATATGGAATTTATTGCAGCCCGTTTTCCATTTTTAGAATTGTTGGCCATTTTCTGGTCAGTACCAGGGTAAAAAAATTAACTAAATATGTGAGAAATTTTGAGAATTCACAAATTTTGCTGGGGAACAAAATATTCTTAATCCAAAAATTAATAGCCATACTAAAACAAATTTAAAAATAAATTAGTACTATGTCATGTTAGATCCAATGAAATACGTATAAGATATCAGTGAAGAACAAAAACAAAAAAAACTAATATCCCATTTGCTATAATTTTTTTGGAATTTTCAACCCCTTTTGATATTAATTTTAACAGACATTGACCATACTCTTTGGCCGGGATGGAATGCATCCCTCCTCGTCTTGAAAGATTTGCAGCCCAGTAATTCGGAGAAAACAAATAGGCCTACCTTGGGTATACTTCAAAAAGAAATACTGGGCTACCTATTTTCCCAAAGAACTGGTACATGAGCATTTAGCTTTATTTATTTATTTACTTATTTATGTTTAGGGTACCATGAGCATGTACCTGGGCCGGATTCATGTGAGAGCCTCCCTTCCAGTTAATTATGGGCTTCTCTATTGGGCCTTCATCAATGGGCTGCATGTTATCAACAAGTGGAAAATGTGTTCCGTACGAAAAATAGTATGAGCTACGTACGGTACGGGGCACTAAAGGATCGAACCGTGCAACGACTTCCAAAACATTGTGTTTGTCGTTCTAACAACACATTTATTCAACCAACAGACGAAATATACTACTGATTGTACATTGAAAACAGCAGCAGCAGCAACCAGGGCTGGGGGTGCAACAGAAGCAGTAAGCAGGCCAGAAGAGTGAAGACGCAGCTCTCTCTTCCAAACCAAACATCAGCCATCATTACAAAAGGGCTACCAAAAAAGAACAAGTGTATGCATCAAACTAAATAAAGATCCTACTACACAAGTGTACGCATCTAACTAACTGGCTCATTTAGACGTTACTATTTATTAAGCTGTGGAGATTGGCTAACGGCTTGAACCAGATGGCTGCCTGACGGGGGAAACTCCAGCCAGCAGGTCGAAGTCTGATACTTGCGACCCTCTCTCCTACTTTGGGCTGCAGAGCGTGGCGGCACATATCAGGGTATGGTGCATGCAAAGACGCATGGTACGCTGTGTACACACAGTTTTGCCTGATGAACGAAACCGCGCTGCCATCATGATCCTTGCCGTCGGTTATCTCCTAGTTAATCGGATAATTCAGTCCAACAAACAGAGAGCGTGTACCAAGGCTACTTACCGGCCTCCAGTCAAAAATTCCTGAAGGCCCAGAGAAGCTGGGATCCTGCTCAAAGACCTTGCAGTGACTGTGATTGTATTCCGCGAAACAACACGTCCGGTACGTGCGGACGATCATCAATCTTTCGCCGTCGTCTGATCGAGCTAGGAACCACCTACAACTACCATGACACTTTTCTTTGAAAGGTTCTAGGATTAGGAAGGGTAGGGACACCAGGCGGCCTACAACATCATATCAAGTTGGAGTCAAATAAAAAAGGGCTCTTGATTTAGTCAATCTTAAGAACAACATGCTATGAGCATGAATATTTTTTCAGTAAATGTTGACAGTAATATAAGAAAGCCATCATGATATCATAGGAAAGTAACATACTGCTGTAACAGCCGATTGTAGCGATGACTGGAGTAGGCCAGCAATACGTCCAGTCATAGAAGGAGTCGACAGCGTAAATGAAGGCGTTGTGTTCAATGGCATCAGAGAACCATGGAGGATGTATGATCCTGCGATGGACGTGCAGATTTATCCACTTACCGCAGTGACCTGTCAGATAGGCGAGACCGCGGTTGAAGAACGCAATTAGCCTGAAGTCTTTATAATGCACAGATCTTGTGGGCACTCGGCAGATTACAACCTTGAGCAAATCAAACTTGGTATCATGTTGGCTACTGTAAGATTCCGAGTATTCTGGGCCGCGGTGCCAAAGCAGTGCAGTGTTAATCGAAGGAAGGGGGATCAATCGCTGGGTGTAGACCTCCACGAGCATCCAGCTGCCGCGACCGTCGACGAGCACCATCCAAGACGTGTTCATGCCGACCCAGTACACACCGTTAATGTAGTTGAGGCTGACGGGGATCGGATCACAGTCAAGGGGGTTGATGCTCGCCACCCTACGATCATTATGCTGCGTGACACGCCGTTTCTGAAGATCAGGCAGCATCAGCAGGCAAGGAGCTGGCTTAAAAAGCTCCGGCCTGAGGGCTTTGAGTAAACGGTACAGCCCCGACGAGCACGCAGCAAGCGACATGGTACTGAGATTGTCCACACGCGAAACAATGAGCTTGATTACCTCTGTGGGGAGCGAATTCCAGCCACTCTTTCGACGGACGCTGCTCGGTTCAGCCATTGTTAGTGCTTGGGTTTCGGACAAGGGGGGAGGCGCCTTAGCAGGGATGGAAGATTGGACGAGATTATGTGCAGACAAAGATGGAGAAGCGAATATGTGCTGCGGGAAGTGGACATGTGATGATGACTACAACACGTCTCTTGACTTACGAGACACATACCAGCAGCGTAGGGTCATGTCGATGCCAGACAACTTGCTTGAGTGATCACAGTACTGGTACTCCCTACAGTACCTACTACAGTACTATGCCCTAACTTGCTTGAGTAGAGTAGTAGAGTAGGACTCTGCCCTACTACTAGCACCGGAGGAGTAGTATATTCTAATCTAAAATAGTTACAAACTTCAATGCCCGAGCGTGGAACGACTACGAACCGTGCTCAAAGACCGTGTCTATGTGGTGTTTGGACTTATATGCAAAAAAATAGCAAGATGCCTGTGCATTGCATGGCACACCATCATCACCAACTCGGTTTTTTCTCTACTCCTACTCCTATAAAAGACTCAAGTTGGTGATGATGGAGGCGAGGAGGCGTGTTCAACCGGGCGTGCAGTGGATGTCGTAACACTATTCGATTTGTTATAAAAAACAAAGAAGAGTAGTAGAGATAGAGACATAGGGAGGAGCACGAGGTTGTGGGAGATAAGGATGAACGAGGCAAGGCCTTATCTGTAAATATGGAGAGAGGTGCGGGTATCTTTTGTAAAATTGTCATAGTTGGCTTTCTATCCGTCAGATATAGATCGGACAGTCTATATTAAAAGATGGCAGGCATACCATCATCACCAACTCGGTTTTCTATAAGAGTATAAATAAATATAAATATAGATATAGATATAGATAGATAGAGACTAGGGAGTACTAGTAAGGACACCATCTACTGCTTCGTGCACTACTCATGTGCTCCATTCGGCGGCCGCAACGTCCCCTACAGCCATTCCCTCCTGCGCTACATTCGGCGGGCGCTGTTGAAATTTGGGGAGCGCACTCTCGCGACTGCTGGCACCCACGACTTCACCGATGATGACTTCTTACCCGACCTCGGCAACCTCTTCCTCAACGACATGGGCGACAACCTCAATGCCAATGGTGCTGCTCCCGTTGCACCGTATGTGTTTCTGTCCTTCCTGTTCAAAATCGTGGTAGAATTCATGTTTCTACTTTGTATCCTACTACTATGCTAGTCCACATGATTAGTTTCATCTCTGTTATAGCCGTCATGATTTATTGTGTGCTTATTCGGATTAAATCTCGTAGTAACTTGCTCATATATTCAACTGGCGCAACGTCCCCTACAGCCACTCATGTTTCATGGATGGCCTGGTCGATGCCTCCAAGGAGCCCTTCGTCCACTGCTATGAGTGCTCGATGACGTTTTGTGGCTCGTCGGCGGACATGGTGCATCACCTCACGGATGCGTGTAGCGGTCACTGCTGGCCCTTGGCGGAGAACATCAAGTACGAGACGTGCCACCCGTTCACCATGCCGGAGTCGCTGGAGGATCACCGCCGCCTGCTAGTCTCAGAGGAGGATGACAGCATCTTCCTCTTGATCGTGGGCACTGGCAAGGCCCGCGCAGGCCGCCGCCCCGTCTCTGTAATGTGTGTCAGGAGCGACGCCGCTGACGCTGACACTGACACGAGGCCGATGTATGATTGCATGGTCAGTGTTACTACCCCTCCGGGTCGCGTGGGCGGCGACACCGGCCTCATCGAACAGACTTGGACTCTGGGGAGCTGGGACTATCCCGCCAATGTGGACTTGGAAAACCCATGGCATCCTTTACCCGCTGACGCGGTGCACGGGGACTCCAAGGAGGTTCACCTGGACATACGCATTATCAAGTTAAATGTTGATCATTAGTCTTCGCTCAATGTAATCCGTTGTCTAAGCATGTGGAGACTTCCATGCAGGATCTTGCTCTATTGGAGTATCGCGCATGAATAAAAGTGTATCCGTTTATGGTTTAGTCTAGAATCTTCCATGTATGAATTTTTACTACAGTACTGGTGAAAGACTTACGATGAACCATTTCTTACATCTCCTCTGCCCCTTGTAAGTCATCCTGATTTAATCCCTCCGTCTAGGTGTATAAGGGCATGGTTAATATAACTTAATAGTATAGCCAACTGTTGACTATAAGAAAGTGCCATGTCATGTGTAGCCAACATGTATAACAATCGATACTCAAAAACTAATTCTTAAAGATCATTTCTTGCAAAGCACAATAAGTGTTATTTCTTCACAAGTTTTGGATGCAGGTTGAACAGTTGAACACTTTTGTTTGCAAAAGATACCTTTTTATCGATTTCACCCGGATGTTTGTGAGCTCTAGAGATGAAATAATATCCAAAGAAACCTATCGATACCCGTTACACATGAGATGACCCCCCACATCCTTTGTTAAAATCAACAACTCCCCGATCAATGCATTTCACTCTTCGGTGCAACACACGGGCACCTTACTAGTATAGATTAGTACGACCAAAAATTGAACTAACATTATACAATATATAGTATGATAAATGCTGATGCATGTCACCTAAAATTATATCATTCAAAACTATGTTCAAATACGAATCCAACGATATTGTTTTTGTTGACATGCACTAACATTTTGTCAGTTAAATCTTCAGTCAAATACAATGGGGGACTAATAAACCACTACCGATGTAGGCCCTATTTGGATCCATGGGTTAGAGTTAGTTTGGGTTAGTTTGGACTCAACTAACCCAAAAGTATCCAAACAGGAGGGTTAGTTTGGGTTAGTTTGGACTCAACTAACCCAAAAGTATCCAAACAGGAGGGTTAGTTTGGGTTAGATGCATCTAACTCATCCAAAAAATCTAACCCACCCAAGAGGTGCTTATTCGGGTTAGTTCTTCTCGGGGCCATTAAAAACACATTTTTCTCTCGCTCTTCCTGCAGCATATCCTTCCCCACTTCCTCGAAGCTTCTCGTCCTCTCCCTCCCTCCCTCTCGCACTGCCCGTGAAGGTGCCTCGCCGTATCCGTGCTCCACCTAACCCTGCCATCCAAACACCTCTTTGGTTAGAGTTAGTTCAGGGTTATTACAAGTGTAGAGGGAGGCGCTGCACGGGAGTCTCACCTCTCACCCCGCTCGTGGCGCGGCAGTAAAGCCGTCATATCACAAAACCCAACCACTCCCAGTAATAAGTGGCCTAGTAAAATAAACGGACAAGCAACCATCACATCCCTCCGTCTTTTTTGCATTTCCTCTCTCTGCATTTACTTTCTTCGGTTCATCTCGCACACTCGATCCCTAGCTACTACTCCTAGGGCTAGTTCTTTTGGCGGCTTCCCCAGCTTTTCCCACAAGACTAGTCACAGTGGAGAGTAACAATAAGGCGCCTCACTCATTTATTTGGGCTTCTAAACTACTACTCCGTCCTGGTTTATTCCTCACCATTGTAATTTGTGCTAAATTTTGACCAAAGATTTAACTGATAAAATGTTACTCCCTCTGTCTAGGTGTGTAAGTCATCTTACAAAAACCAAATAATCCCAAAACACTTAGGCGCGGTGCATTAACTTCTACCTCGTTTCTTGTTTCTTGACATATCAACCAATAAGAGATAAAGAGTTTGCATGCTTTTAATGACTTGAGATATCAAACACGACATGCAGTGGTTAGTTCATTGCATGCAATACTATTAATTAGCAAATACTTCCTCCGTCCGGGTTTATTAGGCCTCTTAGCAACACAAGCATGTCCCTTTTTATAAGGCCTCCCTTTGGAAAGGTGCATGCATGCAACCATTTCATTGGTTGCATTGAAAGCCATTGTTGTTGGTGCCATGGCTGGGAAATTAATACACTTCATGCGTGCTTTTTCATTGGCTGCATGCATGTGAGAGAGTGCATTGGGAGTGAAATGAAATAATTAATTTTAGCAAATTAGTAGGTGTCTTGGTCTAAGAGAAGTTGTCTTTAGGCCTAATAAACTCGGACGGAGGTAGTAAACATTAATGTTTCTCGTTTTCTCCTCCTTGGTCACGGTGCACAGCCTAAGATGACTTACTCACCTAGACGGATGGAGTAGTGCATGTGACATGCACTAACATTTCATTAGTTAAATTTATGATCAAAATTTGACATAGATTACAATGGGGACCAATAAACCAGGACGGAGGTAGTAGTTATGGGATTACTAATCTAGAACTGGCCCCTGGTACTCCTACTAGTAGTAGCTAGTACTCAAGTTGGAAATCCAATTGCACAGCACAACTTGTTAGGCAAAAAATTCGATACAGGGTGTAGGAAGAGGTTTGGGAATTTGCATGCCTTTCCAAGCAATGAGATACTCCGTACAATGTACGACAGAGAAATAACCACAGAGAAGGAAGCTAAAAGTAAACAATCAAACGGGCATTTTTGCATTTGTTTTGCATTGAATCGTTTCACAAGCTTGACTAGTGCTGTTTTTTTACTTTTACAAAAACCGCATCGTAATGTTAAAACGTGCATTTGCACGTACATAAGTAATAGTAGTACTCCCTCCGTCTAGGTGTACAAGTCTTCCCTCCTTCTTGGTCACGGTGCACAACCAAAGATGACTTATTGACCTGGACGGAGGGAGTAGCACAGTCTGCAAGCATATATCGAGAGAGACGTGTAGTCCGATAGTATATAGTAAAGTTTGTGCTATATGCACGTACTTGCAAAATGCGTACGAATACACAAGGTTTCCAAACTTTCCATTTTACATACTTAATTAAGGACGCTAAAAATTCCTGAACATTCGGGATTTATCATTTGCGTCTCAAAACTAATGAGATCGCCTTATGAAATAAAAATTATACTCCTCCTAAAAGCCACGACGCTCGCAGGAGCGCTTGTGGCGTGCCACGAGTGTCCTGGTGCGTGGCCGTTTCCCAGCGCGTCGACACAACGCCTCTTCCTCAGCCTCGCAACTCGCGAGGTGCTAATTGGCGGCTTGCCGGTGGGCGAGCGCGATCTCACCGGTGTGGTGATCCGGCGCCAACAGGTACTCCTCCTTGCTGGAAGTGTGCACCGGTCCACGTACCGCCAAGCGTAGATGAGGCGCTTGGGCCCAACTGCACTCAGGTCGTCGGCACGGGCATCCTCCGCCACCCTCACGGCCCTCGCACGAGCCTTCTGCCAAAGAGCCAATTGCCTGACTCTCTCGGACGTGACATAGGCCTCCCAGGCAGCTTGTTTCGTGGTGCGCTTCTCTTCCTCGGCCTTCTTCTCCGCCTCTATTTTGGCGCGCTCTGCTGGAGGCAAAGCCTCCCACAAGGTGACATCCATTTCTTTCCAAAGCTCTTCAAGGCCGGGGGGCTCAGCGGGCGGCACGGCGTTCTCCTCGTAGCAGGGAGCCGACGCGTCCTCCGATGCGCGTGCTGGCGAGATTGGGAACGCCGACGCGTCCACCTCGACGCGTCGCGGCGAGGAGCGGAACGCTGACGCGTCCTCCTCGACTAGTGGCGGCGAGGAACGGAACAGCGACGCATCACGTCGCGGCGAGGAGCGGAACACCGACGCATCCTCCTCGACTAGTGGCGGCGAGGAACAGAACGGCGACGCGTCGCGTAGCGGCGAGGAGCGGAACACCGACGCGTCCTCCTCGACTAGTGGTGGCGAGGAACGGAACGGCGACGCGTGACCGTCCGCGCGGCGCAGCGAGGGGCTCATAGGGCTTGGGAGGGGCGATGCCATGGTGGTCGACATGGGGGAGGAGATAGCGATGAACGTGAACATGAGGGGGAGGAGATAGCGATGTCGTGGAAGGCGCAGTATTTATAGCGAGCAATGGCACACCTACGCAAGATATGGACTGAGCTGCACTGACTTAACTGCAGGTCCAATTGCGTCACTGACATGTGGGCCAGTCTCCTGTTGGGCCCATATGTCAGTGATTCAATGCACCTGAAGTTAAGTAAAAGCCATGTGGGCATATTTGTTGGAGTAAATTACGGGGGAACGAAGGGGTGGAAATATTGCTGGTCACAGCGAATTGGACGAGCGTGGGGGGAGGAGAGTCATGCATGCAAATTTTTTCACATGGGGTGGAGTGGTGGGACCGCCGGAGGGAGAAGGAGAGTTTGGCAGGCATATTATTTCCACACATGGAGAGGAAAATATTTGGAGACGAACGAGCTTCCTACAGGTATGGGGAATGGTGCATAATAAGTCATCTTGCATGCCGGGCTAGCTATAGTCTCAAGTCATTAAAAACATACACACCCCACACATGTTCATATTTCAAGGTGCACTAAATTATTGCATGCGATGATTAAGGCTGGCCATAATGGTGGTATCTTAGCTGGTATCATGCACACGGGAATAGCAAACATGCTGATGTGGCAAAGAATTAAAGAAGAGAGGGGGGGTTGGAGTAACTAGTGTTCATGCATGCATTGGTAAACACATTTTTTTTGTGAAGAACGACAACATTAGTTGAGTACTTTTGCAGACTTCAAAAACTATTCCACCGTCTCTACTATCTTGCTAAGAGTAGGTGAAAATTTTGAATCGAGCCCTTTAAACTAGAAGGGAGGTAGTGGTAATCTAATAGCTAACCTTGTTGTGATGACAAGATAGGTGACCTGAAGACAACATTCACAATAGACAACATTCACATTGCGCTTTTGTGGTAGCGTCTCTTGCATCGGAGGACTATGACAGGTCTGCTATGCGTGACATGAAGATGAAAGCGTTGAGCATCTCGAAGTTGATCAACAATCTTCAATTGTCAAAGATTAGCCATTCGGGCAATAAGGTGGCACACTTAATCGCTAAGTATAGCTTTGACAATAGATTAGATGGTATTCTTGTAAATAACGTACCGCCCTGTGTGGTGAATATTGTATCGAATGAGTGTACTGGTGTGGCTGGTTAATTAATATAAGGTGGTGTTAAAAAAGTATAAATTTGGTCAAACACTTTGCAAACGGTTGACAGGAGTAAAAAGGACCAGAGGGAGTATCATGCATGCGGAGTAGGCAAAAAAATTGCTCATTTATAGCCGGTCGAAGTCTCAAAGAGCACGACCGCGCGAGGGAGGCGAAGGTCGTGGGAGGCGCGACGATTGACGGAATTAAGTGAAGTTACATCCACGCGCCGGCATGGCGTGCAAACAGGCAGAAGCTATACCGTCAGGCCTACGATATGGGTCTAGTAGGCATGATATCTAGTGGGTCCCGCATAGTTCTCGAGAACTCTTTGGGGGCTTGCTGCCATTTATCCATTGGGCAAGCCAGCAACCCCACGCTGTTCGCACGCCCTACTCGTCCCCGTCTTCTACCTCACAACAGTTCGCTCCTAGTCGTCCCGTCCTTTCACATTAGTTCGCTCCCAGTTTTTGCGGGGTACAATAGTTCAACTTCTCCTAACCCTCCTCCAAAATCCATGGCCTCCCAAATCTCCATGGTCGCCACTGAGTACCAGGTTAGAGCCATCACCGGCGATCAGTTCATCGTCATCTACACACGTGGATCCGCGACGGTGAAAGCATGGCTTGCTCGCTTCCTACGCATGTTCAACAGTTCAACGGATGAGTGGGTCGCTGGGCTAGATGTTGAGTACACCACAGTCCTGGGACGAGAGAAGGATCTAAAGGACGAAGTGAGGAAGAAGCCCGCCGTGATCCAGGTTTGTGTACATAATGTTTGCTTGGTCTACCACATATGCCATGCCGACGTTGAGTGCCAGGATTTTAAGAACTTCCTCAAGGACAAAAGAGTGAAATTCGTTACTGTAGGCTTTAAGAACGATAGGGATGTCCTGTGTCGGATAGGTCTTGTTGTAGGCCAGCCCTTCGATCTCCAGAAGGCAAGCCTGGTGTCCTCCTCTCAACCTTCAATGCTGACCCTGGCAGCATCCATGATTGATCCTTCGTACGCTAAACTGAAGAAACCTCATCACGCGTTTCATCATGCATGGGAGTCGAAGACATTAGATGAAGATCACATCCTGTACGCAACAATGGATGCCTACCTTTGTTTAAATATCTACAAGGGTTGGATGAAGAAGCAGAGCCCAGTGTCCGGTTCAAGCAAAGAAGCGTCGGCGAAGAGGAAGAGGCAGAGGGACGAGGACGAAGTCGAGGACGTGGACTCGTACTCCGAGTAGGTGGCAGTGCCGTCGCTCATGCTGGTTCTACTACAGTGTCAAGCGGACTAGTTTCTTAGTTTATTTTCAAGGGTGTGTTGTGCTGAGGCCCCAGCAGAACTATGTTTATGTTCTTTCTCATTATTTGAACTCTTTAGTACATACAGTAGTACTAGCACTATGTCTTACTACTGTTCTTCTTGCAGTTGGTACTACTGCTCGTATCTTCGTGTTCCTACTGTACTTAATACGTTTGTACTAGTAGTATAATTTGGATCAGTTGATTTGTGAAAGAAGTTCGACGGAGTGAAGTAAGAAGACGGCAGAAGAGGTGGAAGAAGCCCTTCTAGCCATCCATGTTGCATCAAACGGCTCACATGAGTCGACTGACCCAAATTGCTCCTTCAGATTGAAGGATCCACGTGGCATTCAAGGTCTCGAAGGTAGATTCCGCGTCTGCACCCGGTTTGCGGGCTCGACGCGCGCGCGACTGGCTTCTGCCGCGATAGCCACCATGCACGCCTCCTTCGCGCGGGCAGAGACGACAATGACAGGCTAGTTCCTCCTCGACGGCATGCTGGAGCACGTGCTCGTCCTCCTCTTCATACGTTGCGTGCATAGACGCATCTCCACCAGCTGCTCGCGTGCTTGGCAGCGCGGCGGCATGTCGAGGAGGGACTGCAGACGACGTGAGCGGGCGAGCCTTCGGCTTCATGGCACATGGATGGCGGCGACACGGCGGTGATGGGCGAGAAATTGTTGGCCGGAGCAGGCGGGCGCCGGCATGTGCAACAGCAGTGGTGGCATATTGATGAGTGCGCGTGTGGGAGCTTACTTTAGTTTTATATAAGGTTGGTCAAACCTAAAAGAAAACCGTACTAGTACACGTAAACATTAGACTTAGGCAGCGCTTTTATTAGTTTTTTTTAAGTTAGTACCACAGCCACGATATGGAATCCTGTGCAAGCGTGTGAACCGCGGCCGTGCGGTCGACCGAACGGTGCGTCACCATGTCGCGCTCGAAGGACATCCACCGAACCTTTTTGTGTGTGTGAAAACAATCCTCGAATATTACTCAACTTTTTTTTCCTGGGAAAGTTCTTGACGCTGCAATATTTCCATATATTTGAATTTAGCTCCAGTTCGTGTTTATTTGGATTTGGACATTTTAGGTACGCCCTAGTTTTTTTAATACTTATTTTGTGTGTGTGACTGAGAGAGAACATGTGTATGTGTCCATATGTGTGTTGTGGCGGAAGGGCAATGTGGAGACGGTGTGCGTGTGATACAGACATAGAGAGGTGTGAATGTGCAAATGATCATGCATGAGTGAGACATAGACAGATGCCGATACGTTGTGTATACATGAGATAACGGTCTTCTAGTTTACTTATGTGTGTGTGTGTGTGAGAGAGAGAGAGAGAGGAGAATCCGTAACACAACAACCATCTCTCTCGATTCGTCTGTCCCTCGCACGATCGCATGCAACACATGCATCAACGCGCACATTTTGACACCCTCACCCGACCCCTGCCCACCTCAAGGCCCGCACAATCTCTTCGTGAATACCCATTTCTCTCCTTAGGTTTGTTTTCTCTCAATATATGACACACACACACACACGCACGCACGCACACACGCACACACACGCAACACAACACTCACACACACACACACTCCCCCGAGCACATAATTCATCCCCATCCAAGGTTATACGGCGACCACTCTCGCTTGTGCTTCTTTGCACCCCAACATGCACAACACCTCAATCTTCAAAGAGGGCATCGAGCAGATCGAAGACGGCAACCACACCGCGCTAGAGAATGCGGGGTCATTTGGAAGCAGGGTGATGTGACGACGGCTGACTGACTCCTCCCCCCACCCTCTCTCTCTCTTGCACAAAATTACCAATCCCTCTCTCCCCCGCACAAAATTGTCAATCCCTCAACCCACGAGATCCTTCCCCTCTCGTCCATGTTTTTCTAGCTCTCTCATCAAACATGTTGTCTCTTCTCCTTCCACGTATACAAAATCCGGATGCACACGCATCTCACATATATTACATGTCTCCATCTTTCTCACAGACCTAAGTTCCTCCTCTCTCTTTCTCTTTCTATCTCTCTCTCTCTCTCTCTCTTTGTCTCGTTAGGTTTGTCTCCTACTCTCTCGTCCACATACATACAATCTTTCCCGCCCTATCTGCTCCATCTTCAAAAGCTCTCTCTGCACGTTTCATTCACACATTGGGATATGTCAAAATGTTGCTTCTATAATGGCTGATGTAGAGTTATGGTTGTTTTTGTTGCATCCTACAAAGTAATAACTATGAAATGCATTTAGATTCTCATTTGACTGGGATTATGTGAGTTTGAGCATGTTGTGAAGTACTATAGACCTTGTATACATCTTGGGATTCGACAATGATTGTACTATTGAATTGTATAGACCATTACATTCGAAGTCAATAGCCTAATATATTTATTTCACAATTTCAACAAATGATTAGTTCACTACAAACTAAGAAAACAAATGTGTACTCCTTCCGTTTTTATTTAAGTCTGCGTATTAGCATTGGTCAAAGTCATTTTTTGTAAACTCTCAGAAAGCTTATAACAAAAAAATATTAACATATACAATAATAAATAAATACCATTAGATTCATTATTGAATGTACTTTCACATCATACATATTTGTAATGCTAAATGTTTATATTTTTCTATAAACTTGGTCAAACTTTAGGAAGTTTGACTTCGGTCAAACATAATATGCAGAGTTTACTACTACTACCCGCTAGTTGCTTAGCCGAATCACTCAACACACCACACGGGGAGTCCAGTGTCACAAAATTTTGAGGTCGGCGGGAAAATCTCCCACGACCCTGATTCGAGCAGTGGGAAGTTACCATCATAGCCTTCAAAATAGGCCTACGGATGATGCTTGGTAGGGGGCTGTTTTTGTAACTTCAGGTTCACCCTACCCAGCCAACCCCACCCCGGCACCCAGAGTAGTACACCTGAATACTCCCCATTTTCTATCCCCACCGCAAAATAGACTTCTTCACGGTATCGCAGCCTTCGTGCTCCTCCCCTTTACATCGGCGCACTCGTCCACCGCAGCGCATCTACCTCATCGACGACCTCGTACGCCGCACTAGAGCCGGTTCACCATCATCGTCGTACACGGAGCCTCTTCCCTGGCATCGTCTTCCACGGTCTCGGATCTGCTTCCCGGAAGCCGACGCCAAGCGCAGAAGTACCACCGTCGTGGACAATGAACTGACTCCTGTTGCCGACCATGACTCACAAAGGCCGCCGCGACCATCGTTCTCCTCCTCGATTGGTAATGTGTGTATTGAATCACTTAGCAGTACATGTGCAGTTCCAATTTTGTTCATACCTACCCTTCAAATTTCCTGGGTGCTATTGTTCCCGTAAAAGTAATTTGTTATAGCCTCCATTGTCCAACAGAATATCAACTTGTAATTGTGCGTCGCTCCTGTATCGCGCTGTGCTTTGGTAGGTTTTTCATCTGCAACCAGTAGTGTGGCAAATGATGGAAAGGTTTTTAGAACTAGCAAGATGCCCATGCGTTGCACGCATAAATATGCATTTGTATGAGTAGTTTATCTTGTGGGAGAAAAGGATGAACGAGGGAAGGCCTTATTTGCAAATCTGGAGAGGGGTATGTGTATCTTTTTGCAAAATTCCCATTTGTTTCCTTCCTATCTGTCAGATATAAATCGGATGGCCTATATTGCAAGAAAAAAAGTATAGAGCAAAAAAAGTAGACAGTAAAGGAAGTAGAGATAAATATTAAATATTAAATATTAAATAAATATAACAGTAGAGAAGAGAGTAGAGATACCAAAGACGTCGGGAAAAGATCGCGCGCGCGCGGGAAAAAGTGGTCGGGCGTGCGCTAGTTTTGGCATGCGGCGTCCGACGCGCTTTATAAAATCCAACACCCTCCCACCGCTCTGTGACTTGCCACCGCTCTCTCCCCTCTTTGTGCCTTGCCACCGCTCTCTCCCTGCTCTTTTTCGCCTTGCCGCCGCCGCGCCACCATGCTGCCGCGTCACCAGGAAACTTGGGGATACCGCGGCGTCCGCGCGCGCCCCTCCAGTAGCTTCTCCACCGAGATCCGGTTCCGCGGGTTGCGCCTCGGCCTCGGCAATTTCGACACCACCAACGAGGCCGCCCGCGCGTACGACGCGGCGGCGTGGCGCCTCCAGTGACCTCATAGAACATTGAACTTCCCCAACGTGCCGACGTGGGAGCGGGCACAGGAACTTGCGCCTCTGCCGCGGCTTAGCACCGACGAGGGTCGTCGCGACAACCGGAGGCAGGAGCACCATCTCGGCATCTCCGAGATGGACGAGGAAGCCATGGCGCTGTGGCGCCAACACTTCCCGCAGGACATCATCAACGAGCGCGAGTTCTACGCGCAAAGGAGGGCGGAGAGGGATAAGAGGAGGGCGGAGCGAGCCGCCTATCGCGAGGACAATCGTAGGCGAAAAGCGGAGGCTTAGTTCAACATGAGCCTAGGAGCAACGTCACCCTGGGAATCCGACGACGATCGGTATCTTCACGCCTAGAGTCAGACGTCGGAGGAGGACATCACCAAGGAGGAGTCGGACGACGAGGAGTAGTTGAATTATCTTTTTTTATCTATCTATGCTGAGAACTATCCTCTACTCTATCTACTTATCAATCTCAGCACTGTAAACGCTTTTTTAAAGCGCCGCGCGTTGCGATTCTGTTGGAGATGTTCTAACATGGCAGACGAGTGCTTTAATGTTGCCCACAAGATGCGCGAGTATTACTAGTAGTATATTTTTCTTGCCATGTTGAGATTTTAAAACCACGAGTGCGAACATGCAGAGGAGCAATGAAGACCAAACACGGGATATTCGGGACATCATCAAGGAGCGTGGCAAGTTAAAGAGGAGCTGCACCGAACCTATAAAATGAGCTTTGGTAAGTAACACCCTTTCAATTACTTTCGTTTAGCCTCGTGTTCTTCGATGTGTATATGTTGAAGTTTATGTTTCTCTTAAGCGTGGTGTTCTTCGATGTGTAATAAGAAGAGTCTTAATCATCCTAATGCTTTCGTTTTTAGCTTGATGTGGGAAGTGGGTGTTCTCACCTTGTAGTCTATTCTTATATTTCTTTTCCTTTTGAATTCACTTCTCCAAGTTCTGTTTATCTGGCTTCTACTAAATGGATCTAGGTTGCTCTGAGTATTGATCTCAAAAAGAAGCAACTTCATGTCAGGATGCAGTTCCTGCGAGGAGGGAAGTATGGTCAACCTCGAGATCATGTTTCCAAAATGAGGATGGATTACACACAAGGTGCCAGTTCCCTAATGATGCTGGATTAGACACAAGGTGCAAATTCCCAGATGATGCTGGATTACACACAAGCCAGGTGGAGTCGTCAGCTGTTCGTGTCCTCGTGGCATTAGTAAAGGCTAAAAGAAATAAAGCGTGCAGCAGCCCTTGAGAATGTAGCTGAGTTCCTGAAGAATCGAAAAGAGCACTCAGATGCTCTCTTCACCCAAGCCAAAGAAAAGATGGAAGAAGCCAGAAATAAGCTAGCAGAGGCAGAGCAGGCTAGGCGTCTCCTGCTATCTAAAACGGTTGTCAATACAAAATTTCCTTCATAATAGCTAGGTTCAAATGTTTATCCAGTCAGCATGCCTGTTGTGATGTCTGTGCATCTACTGATGTGGCACAAAATGTTTTTTTTTCGGGTCATGTAATAACAACAATTACTTTCCAAACAATAACAGACGAAGCATTGGACATGGTATAGTTCACGCGCAAGCCCGACATTCCAAGTTCAACTTCCACATCAAACTCATGTTCACAGATATCTGTCCACAACCATGATTCACTTCAAAGCCAAAAAAATGTGAGGAGAGTTATAAATAAAGAAAAACCTCTACTAGTTCCTGCTACCAGTGCGAGCACAACAAGTCAAGACCATGCGTAAATTAATTATATTTTAGTCATTTTTTGTGTTCTAAAATGCCTGCCGGCTCACGGAAGGACATGTTGCCGGCACACGCGTGGATTCAATGAAGGCAGGCGGGGCAGTCTTAAGCTGGTTGCACGTGGCGAGGAGGCGTGCTCAGCCGGGCCTGCAGCGAGTGCGGCCCTCTTGGCCAGCGCGCCGGTTCAATGCCTGCGCTATGAGAGGTCGCGTCTGTGTCAGAGCAATCACTCCCTCCAGTCCTTTTTTGTTTGGGTATAACAAAATCTCGTTTTCCATTCACATTTTACAAGTAAAATTCATGGACAAACTTTGACCCAAAGTACGATGGGGACTAGTAAACCAGAATGGAGGTAGTTGTTTTTTTTAATCAAAGAAGGGTTTCCCCTTCCGATTTTCATTACTGAAAACCAGCATCTAAATCTAAACCATAGTATTTGCCCTAGAACTACCAGGTTCAACATCTCGCAACATAAACCCATACAACCATACGCCAAGGAGGTACTAGTACTATGAATTCCCTTTTTGCTCCATACCAATCGTTCTAAAAGCTACTTACTACTTATAACGTGCCATTGAAAATTGGAACCCTTAACCCCGCTAAAAAACGATATTTTAAACGTGGCTCCCTGATCTATGGCAACTGGCGAGCCACCGCCCTCCAAGTCGTTCACCTGTGGTCCCGACCATCAACTCCTACGGATCAAATTATCACACAAGGTGACTATTCCTACAAAGGTGCTCCACCACGTACCCGGTACCCGCGAATGTAGCAATCATGCACCTAGGGTTTTAGGGTATATTTGTTAACGTCGCCTTTACGTAACACTCATGTGTGCGGGACAGCGAGAGGCCGACTACGTGCGTGCGCCTCTTCTCTTTGTATATGTACTCCACCGTTTGTCTGGTGTCCAAAAAATTATAATAATTACTAGCAATGTGCCAATGTGTTGCCACACGATCAAAGTAGATTAATACATATTCACCGATTTAATAGAAAAAGTCTAGTTTTGAAATACGTATATCACTAAAAATATGTTATGTTTCACTCAAAATATATTCCTTTGGCGGTTTTGATGAGATAAGGGAGGAATGTTGTTGGTTTCAAGATTCGATAAGTGGTATATGTCTAATTTCTACTCTTACTAGCAAGATGCCCGTGCGTTGCACGGAACATCATCTTGTGGGAGAAAAGGATGAACGAGGGAAGGCCTTATGTGCAAATGTGGTGAAGAGTGCGGGTAAATTGCCACATTTTCCTTCCTATCCGTCAGATATAAATCGGACGACCTACATTGCAAGATGGCAGGCCCACCATCATCACCAACTCTATTTTTTATCCCTACTCTTATAAAAAGCATTGTCAGTGATGATCGTGTGCCTGCCATCCTGCAATATAGGCCGTCCGATCTATATCTGACGGATAGGAAGGAAACTATGGCAATTTTGCAAAAAGATACCCACACCCCTCTCCACATTTGCAAATAAGGCCTTCCCTCGTTCATCCTTTCCCCCCACAAGATAAACTACTCATACAAATGCATCTTGATGTTCCGTGCAACGCATGGGCATCTTGCTAGTTGTTGCAAAAAGCCCATGTGTGTGAGAGAGAGAGGGAGAGTGGAGGAGGACGGAGTGCATGTGTGACAAAGACACAAGGAGTGTGTGTGTGCGATAGGTATCAGCTTAAAATGAGGCGATAGTGTGTGTGTGCACGATCGAGAGGGCGTGTCTCAAGAAGGGAAGAAAAAGCTAAATAGATACAAGGAGCGGGAGAGAGCCATGTATGCGATGGTGGAAGCACGAGTGTGCGGGTGTATAAACCTATCTAGAGGCTAGCTATTCGACAAATGTTTGTGAGAGAAATACGAGTCGGGGTGCGAAAGCGAGAGTTTTGTGTGTGTGAGAGAGAGACGGTAGTCGGGAAGGGGAGTGGAAGCAGGAGTTGTGTGTGTGTGTCTCTGTGTGAGAGAGAGGAGACGGTAGTCGGGGTTGTCTGGTCGGTAAACAAATAAATAATGTCAGTCTGGGATGGAGACGAAAAGGAGACCGCAACAAATGTTGTGTCTACAGGAGAGAGATAGAGAGAGAGAGAGTAATTTTAGTGGTATGAGTCATATGTAGAGACATATAGGGTGTGTGAGAGAATCCCATAGAGAGAAAGACAAAGTGAAAGACGAGCGGAGACTGTGTGTGTGGCGGTGAAAAAGAAAGCTTAGGTACCGAGTGATACCAGAGAACAGTAGAGACGTGAGAGATAATGAAAACTGTGTAATGTATAATGATAGGGAGAGTGTGACACTTCTCAAGGGAGACGTCGAGAGACCATGTTTGCGAGGATAGGAGAAACATGAAGTGAGCGTGCGGGTGAGCTGGAGAAAAGAGAGTGATAGCTACCTGAAGGAGCATGCATGCGAGAGAGATGGGCGTGAAAGGAGTAAACAAAAAAGGGATTCAAATATTTGAATTTGAGATGATGATACATGTAATCCATACTCGAACCAAAATTGATCTATCAAACATGCATACTCATATGAATTCACGCACATCTATGTTATTCAATATGTAGATATTACTGATCCATACATTTTAGTAGAACATAATTTGGTTAAAAAAATTCGAATTCAACCTTAAGATTTCAAGATCGTTGTATTTGTAAATCATATTATACATATAAAGGAGCAGAATTCTTTGTTGCGCTTTTGAAAGTATATATAAAAAAATGATGTATATAGAATGTAATTCCAATTGAAAATGGATCCCGCCCGAAAAAATAGAATACAAACGGGATTCGAATTGAGTTGGCACGAGCGTAAACATGCACTGTGCAAAATTTGAACGAAGCGGGGAAAGTCGCAGTAACCGTCCGAAACCAAAATCTGCGAGATGGAAATTACTACTGCCTATCCCTGCCATGCAAAGCCTATCTGCTGGATTTTTATACGTTTTGATAGGGGTAGGTTTGTAATTTTTCACCCAAATGTGACGTAACCGCCTCTCACCCGGATTCAGTCTTACTTGGCTCGTTTGGTTGGAATAGTTGTTTATTTATTGCTAGACAGAGAACCTAAGATATATGGACGCTCACCCGCTTGCCAATCTTTTTAAGAGAACCAATTATGATGAACCAAATTCTAGTGATTTTAGTGCACTAGATTATCTTTATGAGGATTTGCTTGAAATTCGTGAATCTGAAAATTGTGATGAAGAAATTTATGAAGAGATTCATGATAGCTCCTTGAATAAAAAGCATGATTGCAATGATTTTATTTTAAATTCTCGTGATGTCAATTGTGCTAATAATATGCAAAACCCTAAGCTTGGGGATGCTAGTTTTGCTATGTCCACTACTTGTTATAATGATCATGATTGGGGTGACTCTTCTTATGAGCTTGAAAATTTATTTAATAACCATGATGAATTTGAGATTGATAATAGTGTTTGCAATAATATTGAAAGTGGGTTTGGAAGAGTGTCAACTTTAGATCCCACATATTTGGAGAATGTTCAATCTTATGGTATTTTTGATAAAAGTGGGTTTGGAGAGGTCATGACTTTAGTTAATGATAATCCCACTATTTTGGAAGAGTGTCAACTTCACATGCATGTGGATCGTGTTGAGAATATGTTATGTGATAGCTATTTAGTTAATGACAATCCCACTATTTTGGAAGAGTGTCAACTTCACATGCATGTGGATCGTGTTGAGAATATGTTATGTGATAGCTGTTTTGTTGAATTTGCTTATGATCCTACATGTAATTATTATGAGAGAGGAAAATATGGTCGTAGAAATTTCTATCTTACTAAATTACCTCTCTTCATGTTGAGATTGCTATTATCTCTTTCTTCTTCCTTGCATATGCTAG
Organism: Triticum dicoccoides; assembly: GCF_002162155.2. Taxonomy (NCBI): domain Eukaryota; kingdom Viridiplantae; phylum Streptophyta; class Magnoliopsida; order Poales; family Poaceae; genus Triticum; species Triticum dicoccoides. The sequence goes on along the minus strand of NC_041387.1, from coordinate 464,297,640 downwards.
TTTTTGCTTGCCTTGCAAATCAGTTTGCTTATAATATGCCTATGCATAGGAAGTATGTTAGACTTAGATGTGTTTGTCACGTGTTTCATGATGCTTTCTTTGCGCTTCAATTCTTGTCTTTCATGTGAGCATCATTAAAATTATCAATGCCTAGCTAAAAGGCTTTAAAGAAAAGCGCTTGTTGGGAGACAACCCAATATTTTTCCTTGCTGTTATTCAATAAATAATTCAAATAGCCTCTGGTTAAATGTGGTATTATGTTTTAATTAGTGTTTGTGCCAATTAGAACCTTTGGGAAGACTTGGGTGAAGTCTTTATGATCTTGTTGTGAAAAAACAGAAACTTTAGCGCTCACGAGATTAGCTGCCATTTCTAACTGGAGAGTGATTTTAGGTTGATTCTTTTTGCAGAAGATTAATAGACAAATTGCTAACGTCCATAAATTTATTTCCGAATTTTTGGTGTTCCAGAAGTATTCTAAAGTTAAAGATTACTACAGACTATTCTGTTTTTGACAGATTCTTTTTTCCGTGTGTTGTTTGCTTATTTTGATGAATCTATGGCTAGTATCAGGGGGTGTGAACCATAGAGAAGTTGGAATACACTAGGTTTAACACCAATACAAATAAAGAATGAGTTCATTACAGTACCTTAAAGTGGTGGTTTGTTTTATTTTGCTAACGGAGCTCATGAGATTTTCTGTTGAGTTTTGTGTTGTGAAGTTTTCAAGTTTTGGGTAAAGATTTGATGGATGATGGAATAAGGAGTGGCAAGAGCCTAAGCTTGGGGATTCCCAAGGCACTCCAAGGTAGATTTACTTGAGGCTATATTTTTTATTCAAGGACAACCAAAATCCTAAGCTTGGGGGTGCCCCGGAAGGCATCCCCTCTTTCGTCTTCGTCTATTAGTAACTTTACTTGAGGCTATATTTTTATTCACCACATGATATGTGTTTTGCTTGGAGCGTCTTGTATGATATGAGTCTTTGATTTTTATTTTACCACAATCATCCTTGCTGTACACACCTTTTGGAAGAGACACACATGAATCGCAATTTATTAGAATACTCTATGTGCTTCACTTATATCTTTTGAGCTAGATAATTTTGCTCTAGTACTTCACTTATATCTTTTGAGAGCACGGTGGTGGTTTTATTTTATAGAAATTGTTGATCTCTCATGCTTCACTTGTATTATTTTGAGAGTCTTTTAGAACATCATGGTAATTTTCTTTGGTTAAAATTTTAGTCTTAAAATGATGAGCATCCAAGATAGGTATAATAAAAACTATCATATAAAGTGCATTGAATACTATGAGAAGTTTGATACTTGATGATTGTTTTGAGATATGAGGATGGTAATATTAGAGTCATGCTAGTTGAGTAGTTGTGAATTTTAGGAATACTTGTGTTAAAATTTTGTGATTCCCGTAGCATGCACGTATGGCGAACCGTTATGTGATGAAGTTGGAGCATGATTTATTTATTGATTGTCTTCTTTATGTGTGGAGGTCGGGATCGCATGATGGTTAAATCCTACCAACCCTTCCCCTAGGAGCATGCGTGTAGTACTTTGTTTTGATAACTTGTAGATTTTTGCAATAAGTATGTGAGTTCTTCATGACTTATGTTGAGTCCATGGATTATAAGCACTCTCACCCTTCTACCATTGCTAGCCTCTCTTGTGCTGCGCAACTTTTGGCGGTATCATACACCCACCATATACCTTCCTCAAAACAGCCACCATACCTACCTATTATGGCATTTCCATAGCCATTCCGAGATATATTGCCATGCAACTTTCCACCGTTACGTTTATTATGACATGCTCCACCATTGTCATATTACTTTGTATGATCATGTAGTTGACATCGTATTTGTGGCAAAGCCACCATTCATAATTCTTTCATACATGTCACTCTTGACTCATTGCATACCCCGGTACACCACCTGAGGCATCCACATAGAGTCATATTGAGTTGTAATTCTTGAGTTGTAAGTAGATAAAAGTGTGATGATCTTCCTTATTAGAGCATTGTCCCACGTGAGGAAAGGATGATGGAAGGAATGATTCCCTCACAAGTTGGGATGAGTCTCCGGAATTTATGAAAAATAAAAGAGGCCAAAGAAGCCCAAAAAAAGAGGCCAAAGAAGCCCACCAAAAGAAAAAAAAAGAAAAAATGAGAGAAAAAGAGAGAAGGGACAATGTTACTATCCTTTTACCACACTTGTGCTTCAAAGTAGCACCATGATCTCCATGATAGAGAGTCTCCTATGTTGTCACCTTCATATGCTAGTGGGAATTTTTCATTATAGAACTTGGCTTGTATATTCAAATGACGGGCTTCCTCAAATTGCCCTAGGTCTTCGTGAGCAAGCAAGTTGGATGCACAACCACTTAGTTTCTTTTGATGATCTTTCATACACTTATAGCTCTAGTGCATCCGTTGCATGACAATCCCTACTCACTCACATTGATATCTATTAATGGGCATCTCCATAGCCCGTTGATACGCCTAGTTGTTGTGAGACTATCTTCTCCTTTTTTGTCTTCTCCACAACCACCATCCTATTCCACCTATAGTGTTATGTCCATGGCTCATGCTCATGTATTGCGTGAAGATTGAAAAAGTTTGAGAATACTAAAGTATGAAACAATTGCTTGGCTGAAACCGGGGTTGTGCATGATTTAAATATTTTGTGTGATGAAGATAGAGCATAGCCAGACTATATGATTTTGTAGGGATAACTTTCTTTGGCCATGTTATTTTGAGAAGACATAATTACTTTGTTAGTATGCTTGAAGTATTATTACTCTTATGTCAATATTAAACTTTTGTCTTGAATCTTTCGGATCTGAACATTCATCCAACAATAAAGAAAATTACATTGAGAATTATGCTAGGTAGCATTCCACGTCAAAAATTCTGTTTTTATCATTTACCTACTCGAGGACAGCAGGAATTAAGCTTGGGGATGCTTGATACGTCTCCAACGTATCTATAATTTTTGATTGTTCCATGCTATTATATTATCTGTTTTGGATGTTTAATGGGCTTTATTATACACTTTTATATTATTTTTGGGACTAACCTATTAACCGGAGGCCCAGTCCAAATTCTTGTTTTTTGCCTATTTCAGTGTTTAGAAGAAAAGGAATATCAAATGGAGTCCAAATGGAATGAAACCTTCGGGAGAGATGTTTTTAGAACAAACGAATCCAGGAGACTTGGAGTGGATGTCAAGAAAGAAACGAGGTGGCCACGAGGCAGGAGGGCGCGCCCGGGTGGGTAGGCGCGCCCCCACCCTCGTGGGTCCCTCATGGCTTCCCTGACCGACTTCCTTCGCCTATATATACTCATATACCTTGAAAACATCCAGGAGCACCACGAAACCCTATTTCCGCCGCCGCAACCTTCTATACCTGTGAGATCCCATCTTGGGGCCTTTTCCGGCGCTCCGCCGGAGGGGGAATCGATCACGGAGGGCTTCTACATAAACACCATAGCCTCTCCGATGAAGTGTGAGTAGTTTACCACAGACCTTCGTGTCCATAGTTATTAGCTAGATGGCTTCTTCTCTCTCTTTGGATCTCAATACAAAGTTCCCCTCGATCTTCTTGGAGATCTATTCGATGTAACTCTTTTTGCGGTGTGTTGGTCGAGATCCAATGAATTGTGGGTTTATGATAAAGATTATCTATGAACAATATTTGAATCTCCTTTGAATTCTTTTATGTATGATTTTTTATCTTTGCAAGTCTCTTCGAATTATCAGTTTGGTTTCGCCTACTAGATTGATCTTTCTTGCAATGGGAGAAGTGCTTTGCTTTGGGTTCAATCTTGCGGTGTCCTTTCCCAGTGACAGCAGGGGCAGCAAGGCACATATTGTATTGTTGCCATCGAGGATAAAAAGATGGGGTTTATATCATATTGCTTGAGTGTATCCCTCTACATCATGTCATCCTGCCTAATGTGTTACTCTGTTCTTATGAACTTAATACTCTAGATGCATGCTGCATAGCGGTCGATGTGTGGAGTAATAGTAGTAGATGCAGAATCGTTTCGATCTACTTGTCGCGGACGTGATGCCTATATACATTATCATGCCTAGATATTCTCATAACTATGCACTTTTCTAGCAGTTGCTCGACAGTAATTTGTTCACCCACTGTAATACTTATGCTATCTTGAGAGAAGCCACTAGTGAAACCTATGGCCCCTGGGTCTATTTTCCATCATATAAGTTTCCGATCTATTTTATTTTGCAATCTTTACTTTTCAATCTATATCATAAAAATACCAAAAATATTTATCTTATTATCTCTATCAGATCTCACTTTTGCAAGTGGCCGTGAAGGGATTTACAACCCCTTTGTCGCGTTGGTTGCAAGGTTCTTATTTGTTTGTGCAGGTACGAGGGATTTGTGTGTAGCCTCCTACTGGACTAATACCTTGGTTCTCAAAAACTGAGGGAAACACTTACGCTACTTTGCTGCATCACTGAAGAAGTCCTGGATTAGGGGGTGTCCGGATATCCAGACTATGACCTTTGGCCGGACTCCCAGTATGAAGATACAAGATTGAAGACTTCGTCCCGTGTCCGGATGGGACTTTCCTTGGCGTGGAAGGCAAGCTTGGCGATACGATATGAAGATCTCCTCCCATTTTAACCGACTCTGTGTAACCCTAGCCCTCTCTGGTGTCTATATAAGACGAAGAGTTTTAGTCCGTAGGACGAACAACAATCATACCATAGGCTAGCTTCTAGGGTTTAGCCTCTTTGATCTCGTGGTAGATCAACTCCTGTACTACCCATATCATCAATATTAATCAAGCAGGAGCAGGGGTTTACCTCCACCGAGAGGGCCCGTACCTGGGTAAAAACATCGTGTCCCTTGTCTCCTGTTACCATCCGCCTAGACGCACAGTTCGGGACCCCCTACCCGAGATCCGCCGGTTTTGACACTGGCATTGGTGCTTTCATTGAGAGTTCCTCTGTGTCGTCACCAAAAGGAAGGATGCTGCACCCCGTCTTTAAAGACGGCGCTGTTGCTAAAGGAGCTTTGGCTGTCGGCCAAACTCTCCGGCTATGCAGTTTTTTGATGACCGCCTGTTCGGCCGCCGTACCGGCGATGACCTCTCAGATCATCGAAAGCAATCTCCAGATCAGCTCGGAACTCGCCGAGCAATTAGATCCGATGGAGATCTCTTCCCTAAACGAGCTCTTGGATCGCATCGCCGCCCTGGGAGTCGCTACAGATTACGGCCAGATTGGGCTTAAACCCGATCAGAGAGAGATCGGCTCTCCCCAGGTCACCCACCACGTTGAATTGGTGGAAGAACAATGCGGCGAATCCCCGCCCATCCTAAGGACCAGATGTGTCCGGATTCCCGACCCCTCCAAGCCGGACATCCGCGAAGGGGAGGACGTCGCCCAAGCCCTGAACCTAAAGTCAGGCAGCAGGCCGGATTCATTGAATAACATCCAAGAAAACAAGCTTCTGAATTCGGAATTTCCTTGGCCCCTGAGTCTTAGATCGGGCGAGGTTCCAGATTTAAATCCACCCGCCCACCCAAATATAAGGGACCTATCCCAAATACGGCAAGAGCCCGGGGAAATAGTACATCACTACTGGGCCAGATTCCTCCTGGTTATGAACAGGATAAAAGACTGCCGTGAGAAGGACGCAATTTCGTTCTTCTGTAACAACTGCATGGACATCGGAATCCTCAACGCCATAAGTCGTTGCGAAATTAAATGCTTCGCCGACTTGACATCCATAGTACAAAAGTACTGTGCGACAAAAAGCGTTCTGAAAACCAAAACGAAATTCTGGGACAATCCGACCCTAAATACAATCCCAGTCCGACAAAAAAAGGGCGCATTATCGCCAGGCACCTGAGCCAAACAGCAAAAAACAAAAACCCTCTATAGGGTATGGGACCGTACTGGAGGGATGGCTCAATGGACCCTGTAAAATTCATAGTTCAGGGGAAGTCATACCAAGTCACAGCCTTAGAGCATGTTGGATACTCCGGCAGGTGGCCAGGAGTGGCGAGGAGCTTGTAACTCCAGAATCCGTAGAGAACCACCCCAGAAACGCCAGTACGGTGTCAACAGTCTTCGAGACTTTCGCATCAAACAATGTGAGGAAGAGAACGCTCTGCAGCCTTGCCAAAGTCTAGCAAGTAGCAACAATAAATCCATGGAGTGACACGGCTATTACTTTTAATGCGAGTGACGAACCTAAATTCTGGCCAGCCTGAGCACCAGCTGCACTGGTCCTCAGTCCGATAGTGGACGGCTTCTGGCTTACAAAGGTACTCATGGACGGTGGCAGCGGATTGAACCTCATCTATGAGGAAACACTGCGAAAAATGGAAATAGACTGGAGCCGCATTGAGCGAAGCAACACAACCTTTAGAGGAATAATCCCCAGCCGGGAAGCATGCTGTTCAGGGAAAATCACACTGGACGTGGTGTTTTGCACGCCGGATAATTACAGATCTGAGGAGGTCACATTTCAAGTGGCCCCATTCAGCAGCGGATACCACGCTCTGTTAGGGCGAGAAGCATTCACAATTTTTCAAGTTATACCCCATTACGGGTACATGAAGCTCAAAATGCCCAGACCCAACGGAATTATCACTCTTGCTAGTGATCCGGACACAGCACTCCGCGCCGAAAACAAGACAGCTGCACCGGCCCTCGAGGCATTATCCGAAGCCCTGGCGGCCGAGGAACTAACTGTGTTGCGCTCCACGGTGGACAGGGACGACGTGATACTCGACAAAAGATCCAAGTCCACCTCCTTCAAGCCGGCAGACGAAATAGTCAAGTTCCAAGTCCATCCAACGGACACTACAAAAACGGCCTCCATCGGGGCACAACTAAAACCTGATGTAGACGCCGCACTCAGAGAATTCCTACGAGAAAATTGGGACATTTTCGCCTGGCACCCTTCAGACATGCCAGGAATCCCACGCAGGCTGGCCGAGCACAGCCTGAACATCCTAAAAGGGTTCAAGCCCGTTAAGCAGACTCTTCGGCGTTTCTCCGAACCCAAGAGACAAGCCATGGGAGAGGAGCTAGCAAAACTACTGGAAGCCGGATTCATCAGAGATATAAAACATCTGGACTGGCTAGCAAACCTGGTGATGGTACCAAATAAGGACAAATCCTGGCGCCTATGAGTCGATTTCAAAGACCTAAATAAGGCATGCCCAAAGGATCCCTTCCCCCTCCCCCGAATTGATCAAATCATCGACGCCATTGCAGGACACGATTCATTATGTTTCCTCGATGCATACTCTGGCTACCACCAAATCAAGATGGCAGAGTCAGACCAAGCCACAACGGCATTCATCACCCCATACGGCCCATTCTGCTTCAACATGATGCCCTTCGGGCTCAAAAATGCCGGCGCGACATATTAGCGCATGATTCAGACATGTTTGGCCAACCAGATCGGCAAAACAGTTGAAGCGTACGTAGATGACGTGGTCGTCAAATCCAAGCATGTCGAAACTCTAGTAGATGACTTGAAGCTCACGTTCGACAATCTTCGAGCATATGACATTAAGCTCAACCCAGAAAAATGCGTTTTCGGCGTACCAGCCGGAAAGCTCTTGGGCTTCATTGTATCTGGTAGAGGAATTGAGGCAAACCCAGCCGAGATCCGAGCTCTATCACAATTGGATATCCCAAAAGACCTCAAGCAAATACAAAAATTGACTGGATGCATGGCGGCTCTAAGCCGCTTTATCTCCCGCTTAGGAGAAAAGGCATTACCCCTTTATCGCCTCCTGCGGCACACCGAACACTTCGAGTGGACGGATGCCGCCACGGCCGGACTCGAAGAAATCAAAGCCATACTGGCAACAAATCCGGTCCTGGCCGCGCCCAACACGGGCGAACCAATGTTATTATACATCGCGGCAACCCATCAAGTTGTAAGCGCGGTGCTCGTTGTCGAATGAGAAACGGACGGACACAAGTTCCCTCTCCAGAAACCAGTTTACTACGTGTCCACTGTCCTAACTCCATGCAAGTCACGGTACCCGCATTACCAAAAGATAGCATATGCGGTGTTCATGGCATCCCGGAAGCTGCGACACTATTTCCAAGAGTGTTCGATAACAGTAGCCTCCGAAGTACCTCTTAATGACATTATAAACAACCACGACGCAACGGGCCGGATTGCCAAATGGGCCATTGAGCTCCTCCCGTTTGACATAACTTACAAGCCACGGCGAGCTATTACGTCGCAGGTTTTGGCTGACTTCATTGCCGAATGGACTGAAGCCGAGCTCCCTAAAGAGTACGGCGCATATTCCAACTGGATCATGCACTTCGACGGCTCCAAAATGTTGGTTGGCATCGTCCTGACGTCCCCAACCGGAGATACAGTCCAATATGTACTTCAGATAATGTACACGGACTCCAACAATGCAGCCGAATACGAGGCCCTTCTACATGGTCTCCGGATGGCAGTCTCCATGGGTATTCGGTGCCTAGAGGTCCGTGGGGATTCAAACCTCGCGATATCCCAAATAAATGGAGACTTTGCTGCCAAGGATCCGAAAATGGCAGCTTAACGCAACGCCATCTTAAAAATGTTAGCTCGGTTTGAGGGGCTCGAATTTCACCATATAGCCCGGGAGAACAACCAGGCAGCAGACGTGTTGGCACGCATTGGCGCAAAGCGCGACGCCGTCCCTCCCAACATCTTCCTAGAGTGGCTTTTCAAGCCATCCGTATCATGGGAGGGAGAGTTCGGAAACAACAGCCCGGACACAACCACACAACCCCTCACCGAACATTCTGACACAGTTGGTGGCTCCGCCAACGAAACAACACCGTTAGCCCACGCGATAATGGCAGTCATTGCCCCGTGGACAGAACCATTCCAGCCTACCTAACTAGGCAGGAACTTCCCGAGGACCAAAATGAGGCCCGCTGCATAGTGCGGCGATCTAAAGCCTATAAAGTCCATGAGGGAGAGCTTTATAAGAAAAGCACAACTGGAGTCCTTCAGAGGTGTATCTCCAAAGAAGAAGGGCGAAATCTTCTGGCTGAAATTCATGCCGGACTCGGTGGGCACCACGCAGCAGCTCGGGCCCTCGTAAGCAAGTCCTTCCGCACCGGATTTTATTGGCCGACGGCCCGGGCAGACGCTCAAGACATAGTGCAGTGATGCGTCGGTTGCCAATTATTCGCTAATCAAAGCCACATGCCGCCTACCGCCCTACAAACCATACCCATTACCTGGCCTTTTGCGTTCTGGGGGCTTGACATGGTTGGACCCCTTAAAGGAGGAACCTACAAGAAAAAATATCTACTGGTCATGGTGGATAAATTAACCAAATGGATAGAGGCCAAGCCGGTAACGACGGCCGAATCTGGAACGGTGATAGACTTCATATCCCGGGTTGTACACCGTTACGGCGTCCCCCACAGCATCATAACTGACAACGGCACAAACTTTACGGCCGACGAAGTTAAACTCTGGTGCAAAAACATGGGCATCAAGCTGGACTACGCTTCAGTCTATCACCCACAAACTAACAGTCAAGTCAAACGAGCCAACGGTCTCATCATGAGCGGCATCAAACCCAGACTAGTGCGATCCCTCAAGGAATCTAACACGCACTGGGTAGAGGAGCTTGACTTCGTACTCTGGGGGCTGCGGACCACGCCGAATCGCACTACCGGATTCACACCATTTTTTATGGTATATGGCGCAGAGGCAGTCCTGCCCTGCGACATAATTCATGACTCACCTTGCGTGCGCATGTATGAAGAAAGAGAAGCTGAGCTCGATAGGCAGGAAAGCTTGGACGCATTGGAGGAGGAGCGCGATGTGGCAAAAGCTCGTTCCGCATTTTATCAACAGCAGGCTCGAAGATATCAAAGCAGAGAAGTACGGTCCAAAACTTATAACGTTGGCGAACTAGTTCTACGCCTGCCGTTCAAGAAAAAGGACAAACTAAAGGCCAAATGGGAGGGTCCCTTCATAATCGACCAAGTACTGACTGGTGGAGCGTACCGTCTGCGAAACACATCAGACAACCGACTCGAGCCGAATCCATGGAACGCAGCACGCCTACGAAGATTCTATGCCTAGCGCCGGACTCCGTGTTCGTCTCCTCCCTCTGCCCCTTTTTTATTTTTTATTATTTTTTAGCTGCCTGGCTTTTCTCTCCTTCTCCCTACCTTTTTGCTCCCAAGCTCTTAGGGGCTTGTCTGCGTGTTGTTTGCACATACTTGACGCGTCACCCGCGCTCATTATACCTGGGGGCTTCTTTATCAGAAGTTTATATAAACGGCCTCATGCCTAAAACATGTGTGACACTTCCGCATGCACCTTTTATACACCATTATATGCATCGATATGACTTAAGTTTTGGCCAAGCTGGGTTGCCTGGCTCCTGTGCTTACCCCTACGTTCCCGTTTGTTCGGCTAGGTGGTAAAGGGAGCACCTCTGCGATTGTTACCACCGGGTCAGCCAGATGTGTACCTCAGACTGGGTGAAGCCGAAAGCTAGCGTTCTTAAGGGAATATTCGGTCGGTGAACTGAAAGATGATTTTTTTTGTTTATTATTTATCTGCCCCCAGATGCTTTTTCTGCCTTTTCTCGCAGTTTGGACATGCACTTTAGGGCATGCCTCCCAGGGAAAGGAACCCCTAACGGAACTATTCTCCCTGGAAGATGTTTCTTACTAACCATGTAATATAACATAACTAGTTGGGCACTTGTTTGCTAAAGCAATTATGACCCCCTACGCCTTGTCTCCATGCATGCCCCGGTTCTTACATAACCGAGAGGGTATTCGGACACACTCCGGACTATAGGGTCTAGAGGTCGAAGCAAAAAGGTCCACAATGACAAACGATCTACAATCCGGCTAGAAGGCATTTTTCATGTCATTTTAAATTACAGAGTCAATTCGACTCGGTATATTCTTCTTCAATACCATCCAACAAGCGGTCTAAGTTACAGTCCTGTTGAGAATACTTGGTAGCCAGCTCTACCTGGCCATATACTAAACTGACAGGGATCTCCTTTCCATTAGGCCCCATAGGTCCGACCTCGGCCATGTGGTTCGGGTCAGCCTTCGTGTACCGAGTCTTCACCATGGCCCAGGCCTCCCTGGCACCTTGACGGCAGGCCGATATCTTCCACAACTGGAAGCGTTGCCACACTCCCTCCAGCTTCTTTGCAAGCTCCCCAAGGCCTTCGGGCATGGAGAGGGATGGCCACATAGCCTGGATGACGCCTTGCATCGCCTGCCGAACTCGTTCGTGCAGTTGTAATAGCTCGGGAAGAAGGTCCCCCGTTGAACCGGGCATTTCCTCCGCAGGACGACCTGTCAGCATACCTACAGACATAGCTCTGTCAATTGACTTCCTCGCTGAATTCTTTTTTCGAAGATTCATTCAAGCACTTACTAAAAATGCCGCGTCGAAGTCGTCGATTCCCCTTTACGAAAATAGACAGCTGAACACGAACATCCTTTAGTTCCTCGCCCAGCTGGGTATTGGCGTCTTGAAGTTTGTTCTTCTCTTGCCTCACCCTCGTCAGCACGCTCTCGCCAGCCTTTAGTTGGTGTAGGAGTTGTTGCTTGTCCGGATCTACTCCGGCCCCATCTGCACTGTTATCGTCAGAACTGCACACATGCCGCACTTCACAACGGAATTATCTTTCGAAGCATATATTACCTGAGGGGGTCCCCTTGGCACTATATGAAGCGGCCAGTGCGGCCTCGAGTTGGGCCTTGCACTCTTCTAGCTCCTGAGACAGTTGCTGTTCTTCTTTGTAAGACCCTGCATAACATATGATCCTTAAAATAGTTATCTTAACTATTTCAAGTCTCGGGGGCTACTGACATATATAACCATCAAATTTACTCACCCGTATGTCTTTCACATACTGCTCTGTGGCTCTGGCTAGACCATTTTGAGCGGCACGGAGGTACGCATCTCCCGTATTAAAGGTGTTCAATGCCTCGGGGGGAAAACATGTGTCACGCAGAACAGTCCGGCGACACCTGTGGTTCATGGCACTCTCCACCTCTGAATTGGTGGCAGATAGCCCGTCTGCGTCCTCTGTCGGAGGAACGCCCAACGCACACCGCATGTCCGCCTCCGCTTCCGGACTCGGCCTTGAAGCCTGGCCGGTGGATATAGTCCGGCGGGCTCTCTTCTTCCTAAGGAGAGCATGTGCGTTAGTGTGACTTGAGGGCATAAACCCTAGGCTTTAAGTTCGCACGCCGTACCGTTACACCAGAGTCTTGATCTGGTCCGCACTTCTTTTTGGCCCGCCTAGCTTCAGCGGCCCTTGTTGGCTGTCCACCGAGGGCCCGGCTCTCCGCCTCAAGGATTTCCCCTGCAAAACGAAACACTATTGGTTTACAGCATTCAAAATAAGGCATGGATGGATCTCCTTGAAAGTACTGGGACTTCGGTCTCGGTTACCTTTGAGGCTGGAAGTAGTCCGGGATAGTCGGCCGTAATGGCCACTAAGGTGTTGTCCTTACTCAATTGATGAAACACCCCATCAATTAACTCCACACATAAGTCCGGGTCCTCTTGGGAATCTGGATCGAGGGACCGTTCTGGGTCCTCGGGTTGCGGAGGAGGGATGTTGATCTCCTCCACAGTCTGGTGTAGCTCCTGCGTTAACACCACCAGACTAAGTACTCAATTATGGGAATTTCGAAAGCAGGTAGATAAGTGAAAGTGTTCGCTTACCCAGCTTGGAGGACTATACATAGAGAATCCGCCCCGTGGGTTGACACGGAGGAATTCCTCTTCTTCTCCCTTATACAAAGTGGATAAGATCTTCGTTAGAGTGGTAGCCGAATCCGGTCCCTTGCGACCGCACCGGGTGGCGTCATCCTCCCCATTGAAATCCCACATGGGGTGGCCTCTGTATTGAAGCGGCTGCACCCCCCGCGTAGTGCATGTGGCCATGACCTCGATCATGGTCAATCCAGAATGAGCCAACAATTTTATCCGACTCATTAGGTAAAGAACGTCCCTGTCAGTTTCCCTTTGAGAGTTCCGTGGGCACCAGCTCAGGCGTTTCTTTAACGGAGTGTTATTAAACTCAGGGAGGTCGATCCGTACAGGGTCCGGCAGGAGGGCCAGTCCTTGGACACCTTCTTTGGGGTACCGGATAGATATCCGGTCCCGGCGATGCGCCATAGTTCAGCTCCGCCCACTTGATAAATTGCCCCTCCTGAGAGCGGGGCACAAGGTAGAACAACCTCTTCCACAGTGTGAAATGGGCCTCGACGCCCAAGAATAGCTCGCAGAGGGCCACGAAGCCCGCAACATGCAATATGGAGGCAGGCATGAGGTTGTGTAGCTGGAGGCCGTAGAACTCCAGTAGACCTCGGAGAAACAGATGAATTGGAAATCCGAGTCCTCTTATTAAATAAGGAACTAGGCACACCCGCTCTCCTTGAGAGGGATTGGGGACGCTCTCCGCCTGCTCTCCGCCACCATAGGTGGCAATCCCGGATCAAACTGGGCCCATATATGCTGGGGGGAGTAGCCCCTTGGATTAAAGCACTACTAGCTTGCTATGCAGGACAGAGCACCTCTCCCAATCCCCAGGCTTGGGGCTGGGAGCGCGAGAGGAGGAGCTGCGTCGGTTATCCATGATGGAATGGATTTTTGGTCAGAGGCGCTCCTGTGAAATCTTGCGAAGGGGAGATGGTGTGATTCGGATCCAGATCCTCGTCTCTTTTTTATAGGCAGCTTATTTGAGAACCTAGGGGGGAAATGTAAAAATACCGTGGCTTTTCGCATTCGTTCGACACGTGGAAGATGGCCTTTATTGAGCGTGGAAGCCAAGGAGCGCAGCATTTATCAGAAGGCGGACACTATTCGACAAGTATATGGAGTTTGGAGAAGAACCCGCCTTGCAATGCCGAAGACAATTTGCGCGCTGGACTCATCATCATTGAAGCCTGGTTCGGGGGCTACTGAGGGAGTCCTGGATTAGGGGGTGTCCGGATAGCCGGACTATGACCTTTGGCCGGACTCCTGGACTATGAAGATACAAGATTGAAGACTTCGTCCCGTGTCTGGATGGGACTTTCCTTGGCGTGGAAGGCAAGCTTGGCGATACGATATGAAGATCTCCTCCCATTTTAACCGACTCTGTGTAACCCTAGCCCTCTCCGGTGTCTATATAAGCCGGAGAGTTTTAGTCCGTAGGACGAACAACAATCATACCATAGGCTAGCATCTAGGGTTTAGCCTCTTTGATCTCGTGGTAGATCAACTCTTGTACTACCCATATCATCAATATTAGTCAAGCAGGAGTAGGGTTTTACCTCCAACGAGAGGGCCCGAACCTGGGTAAAAACATTGTGTCCCTTGTCTCCTATTACCATCCGCCTAGACGCATAGTTCGGGACCCCCTACCCGAGATCCGCCGGTTTTGACACCGACAATCACCCTTTCCTCTTCAAGGGAAAACCAACGAATGCTCAAGAGGTAGCAAGAAGGATTTCTTGCACCGTTGCTGGGGAGTCTACGCACAAGTCAAGACATACCAAGTACCCATCACAAACTCTTATCCCTCGCATTACATTATTTGCCATTTGCCTCTCGTTTTCCCATCCCCCACTTCACCCTTGCTGTTTTATTCGTCCTTCTTCTGTTCGTCTTTTAGTTTACTTTGATGTCTTACTTGCCTCGTTTTCTCGTTTGGTTGGAATAGTTGTTTATTTATTACTAGACACAGAACCTAAGATCTATGGATGCTCATCTGCTTGCCAATATTTTTAAGAGATCCAATTATGATGAACCAAATTCTAGTGATTTCAGTGCACGAGATTATATTTATGAGGTTTTGCTTGAAATTCGTGTATCTGAAAATTGTGATTAAGAAATTTATGAAGAGATTCATGATAGCTCCTTGAATAAAAAGCATGATTGCAATGATTTTATTTTAAATTCTCTTGATGTCAATTGTGCTAATAATATGCAAAACCCAAATCTTGGGGATGCTAGTTTTGCTATGTCCACTACTTGTTATAATGATCATGATTGGGGTGACTCTTCTTATGAGCTTGAAAATTAATTTAAGCCCCATGATGAATTTGATATTGATAATAGTGTTTGCAATAATATTGAAAGTGGGTTTGGAAGAGTGTCAACTTTAGATCCCACATATTTGGAGAATGTTCAATCTTATGGTATTTTTGATAAAAGTGGGTTTGGAGAGGTCATGACTTTAGTTAATGATAATCCCACTATTTTGGAAGAGTGTCAACTTCACATGCATGTGGATCATGTTGAGAATATGTTATGTGATAGTTATTTAGTTAATGATAATCCCACTATTTTGGAAGAGTGTCAACTTCACATGCATGTGGATCGTGTTGAGAATATGTTATGTGATAGCTGTTTTGTTGAATTTTCCTATGATCCTACATGTAATTATTATGAGAGAGGAAAATATGGTCATAGAAATTTTTATCTTACTAAATTACCTCTCGTCATGTTGAGATTGCTATTGTCTCTTTCTTCTTCCTTGCATATGCTAGTTTTTGCTTGCCTAGCAAATCTGTTTGCTTATAATATACCTATGCATAGGAAGTATGTTAGACTTAGATGTGTTTGTCACGTGTTTCATGATGCTTTCTTTGCGCTTCAATTCTTGTCTTTCATGTGAGCATCATTAAAATTATCAATGCCTAGCTAAAAGGCTTTAAAGAAAAGCGCTTGTTGGGAGACAACCCAATGTTTATTCAATAAATAATTCATATAGCCTCTGGTTAGATGTGGTTTTATGTTTTAATTAGTGTTTGTGCCAATTAGAACCTTTGGGAAGACTTGGGTGAAGTCTTTATGATCTTGTTGTAAAAAACAGAAACTTTAGCGCTCACGAGATTAGCTGCCATTTCTTACTGGAGAGTGATTTTAGGTTGATTCTTTTTGCAGATGATTAATAGACAAATTTCTCACGTCCACAAGTTGGTTTCAGAATTTTTCGGGTTCCAGAAGTATTCTAAAGTTAAAGATTACTACAGACTGTTCTGTTTCTGACAGATTCTGTTTTTCGTGTGTTTTTTGCTTATTTTGATGAATCTAAGGCTAGTATCATGGGGTATGAACCATAGAGAAGTTGGAATACACTAGGTTTAACACCAATATAAATAAAGAATGAGTTAATTACAGTACCTTAAAGTGGTGGTTTATTTTATTTTGCTAACGGAGCTCATGAGATTTTCTGTTGAGTTTTGTGTTGTGAAGTTTTCAAGTTTTGGGTAAAGATTTGATGGATGACGGAATAAGGAGTGGAAAGATCCTAAGCTTGTGGATTCCCAAGGCACCCCAAGGTAAAATTCAAGTACAACCAAAATCCTAAGCTTGGGGATGCCCCGAAAGGCATCCCCTCTTTTGTCTTCGTCTATCGGTAACTTTACTTGAGGCTATATTTTTATTCGCCACATGATATGTGTTTTGCTTGGAGCATATTGTATGATATGAGTCTTTGCTTTTTAGTTTTCCACAATCATCCTTGCTATACACACCTTTTGGTAGAGACACACATGAATCAGAATTTATTAGAATACTCTATGTGCTTCACTTATATATTTTGAGCTAGATAATTTTGCTCTAGTACTTCACTTATATCTTTTGAGAGCACGGTGGTGGTTTTATTTTATAGAAATTATTTATCTCTCATGATTCACATATTTTATTTTGAGAGTCTTTTAGAACATCATGGTAATTTGCTTTGGTTAAAATTTTAGTCTTAAAATGATGAGCACCCAAGATAGGTATAATAAAAACTATCATATAAAGTGCATTGAATACTATGAGAAGTTTGATACTTGATGATTGTTTTGAGATATGAGGATGGTAATATTAGAGCCATGCTAGTTGATTAGTTGTGAATTTTAGGAATACTTGTGTTAAAAGTTTGTGATTCCCGTAGCATGCACGTATGCCGAACCGTTATGTGATGAAGTTGGAGCATGATTTATTTATTGATTGTCTTCTTTATATGTGGAGGTCGTGATCGCATGATGGTTAAATCCTACCAACCCTTACCCTAGGAACATGCGTGTAGTACTTTGTTTTGATAACTTGTATATTTTGCAATAAGTATGTGAGTTCTTCATGACTAATGTTGAGTCCATGGATTATACGCACTCTCACCCTTCTACCATTGCTAGCATCTCTTGTGCTGCGCAACTTTCGGCGGTATCATACACCCACCATATACCTTCCTCAAAACAGCCACCATACCTACCTATTATGGCATTTCCATAGCCATTCCGAGATATATTGCCATGCAACTTTCCACCGTTACGTTTATTATGACACGCTCCACCATTGTCATATTGCTTTGCATGATCATGTAGTTGACATCGTATTTGTGGCAAAGTCACCATTCATAATTCTTTCATACATGTCACTCTTGATTCATTGCATACCCCGGTACACTGCCGGAGGCATCCACATAGAGTCATATTAAGTTGTAATTCTTGAGTTGTAAGTAGATAAAAGTGTGATGATCTTCCTTATTAGAGCATTGTCCAATGTGAGGAAAGGATGATGGAAGCAATGATTCCCTCACAAGTTGGGATGAGTCTCCGGACTTTATGAAAAATAAAATAGGCCAAAGAAACCCAAAAAAAGAGGCCAAAGAAGCCCACCAAACGAAAAAAAGAAAAAAATGAGAGAAAAAGAGAGAAGGGACAATGTTACTATCCTTTTACCACACTTGTGCTTCAAAGTAGCACCATGATATCCATGATAGAGAGTCTCCTATGTTGTCACCTTCATATGGTAGTGGGAATTTTTCATTATAGAACTTGGCTTGTATATTCCAATGATGGGCTTCCTCAAATTGCCCTAGGTCTTCGTGAGCAAGCAAGTTGGATGCACAACCACTTAGTTTCTTTTGATGAGCTTTCATACACTTATATCTCTAGTGCATCTGTTGCATGGCAATCCCTACTCACTCACATTGATATCTATTAATGGGCATCTCCATAGCCCGTTGATACTCCTAGTTGATGTGAGACTATCTTCTTCTTTTGTGTCTTCTCCACAACCACCATCCTATTCCACCTATAGTGTTATGTCCATGGCTCACGCTCATGTATTGCGTGAAGATTGAAAAAGTTTGAGAATACTAAATTATGAAACAATTGCTTGGTTGGAACCAGGGTTGTGCATGATTTAAATATTTTGTGTGATGAAGATAGAGCATAGCCAGACTATAGGATTTTGTAGGGATAACTTTCTTTGGCCATGTTATTTTGAGAAGACATAATTACTTTGTTAGTATGCTTGAAGTATTATTACTCTTATGTCCATATTAAACTTTTGTCTTGAATCTTTCGGATCTGAACATTGATGCCACAGTAAAGAAAATTACATTGAGAATTATGCTAGGTAGCATTCCACATCAAAAATTCTGTTTTTATCATTTACCTACTCGAGGACGAGCAGGAATTAAGCTTGGGGATGCTTGATACGTCTCCAACGTATCTATAATTTTTGATTGTTCCATGCTACTATATTATCTATTTTGGATGTTTAATGGGCTTTATTATACACTCTTATATTATTTTTGGGACTAACCTATTAACCGGAGGCCCAGTCCAAATTGTTGTTTTTGCCTATTTCGGTGTTTAGCAGAAAAGGAATATCAAATGGAGTCCAAACGGAATGAAACCTTCGGGAGAGATATTTTTGGAACAAACGCAATCCAAGTGACTTGGAGTGGACGTCAAGAAAGAAACGAGGTGGTCACGAGGCAGGAGGGCATGCCCGGGGGGGTAGGCGCGCCCCCCACCCTCGTGGGTCCCTCGTGGCTTCCCTGACCGACTTCCTTCGCCTATATATAATCATATACCCTGAAAACATCCAGGAGCACCACGAAACCCTATTTCCACTGCCGCAACCTTCTATACCTGTGAGATCCCATCTTGGGGTCTTTTTCGGCACTCCGCCGGAGGGGGAATCGATCACGGAGGGCTTCTACATCAACACCATAGCCTCTCCGATGAAGTGTGAGTAGTTTACCACAGGTCTTCGGGTCCATAGTTATTAGCTAGATGGCTTCTTCTCTCTCTTTGGATCTCAATACAAAGTTCCCCTCGATCTTCTTGGAGATCTATTCGATGTAACTCTTTTTGCGGTGTGTTTGTCGAGATCCGATGAATTGTGGGTTTGTGATAAAGATTATCTATGAACAATATTTGAATCTCCTCTCAATTCTTTTATGTATGATTTGTTATCTTTGTAAGTCTCTTCGAATTATTAGGTTGGTTTGGCCTACTAGATTGATCTTTCTTGCAATGGGAGAAGTGCTTAGCTTTTGGTTCAATCTTGAGGTGTCCTTTCCCAGTGACAGTAGGGGCAGCAAGGCACGTATTGTATTGTCTCCATCGAGGATAAAAAGATGGGGTTTATATCATATTTGTTGAGTTTATCCCTCTAGATCATGTCATCTTTCCTAATGCGTTACTCTGATCTTATGAATTTAATACTCTAGATGCATGCTGGATAGCGGTCGATGTGTGGAGTAATAGTAGTAGATGCAGAATTGTTTCGATCTACGTCTCCCAGACGTGATGCCTATATACATGATCATGCCAAGATATTCTCATAACTATGCACTTTTCTATCAGTTGCTGACAGTAATTTGTCACCCACCATAATACTTATGCTATCTTGAGAGAAGCCACTAGTGAAACCTATGGCCCCCTGGTCTATTTTCCATCATATAAGTTTCCGATCTATTTTATTTTGCAATCTTTACTTTTCAATCTATATCATAAAAATACCAAAATTATTTATTTTATTATCTCTATCAGATCTCACTTTTGCAAGCGGGCGTGAAGGGATTGACAACCCCTTTATCGCGTTGGTTGCAAGGTTCTTATTTGTTTGTGCAGGTACGAGGGATTTGCGTGTAGCCTCCTACTGGATTGATACCTTGGTTCTCAAAAACTAAGGGAAATACTTACGCTACTTTGCTGCATCACCCTTTCCTCTTCATGGGAAAACCAACGCATGCTCAAGAGGTAGCAGAGGTACCGGCGAGAGGCATGCCAATAGTCCGCATTAGGGCCTTCCCATAAAGCCAAATGTGGTTGCACTGGAAAAGCCCGGTTCGGTGGCACCTGACCAACGAAATGACGGAATTTGTCCCCAAAATATATCTGCGATAACTGATACTCCGATATCATCTATCAACATGTAACCCAAGTCATAGCAATATCCAATAAATAATCCAGAGAATAATATAGTCATAACCTAATACTCTGAGGGTAGCATAATAACCAAGATCATGATGCTACTAATCCAAGAACATAATCAAGATAGCTAACCATAGATCAACATGATAGCATCATATTCACAGTAAGACTCCAAAGCATAATATCAACTACTATCCTGAAAATAATCATAATAGACACTAATAATCCAATGGTAACATTTCATCATCATTATGTGCAAAATGCTAGTCCTAGGAATCCAAACATCGTCATGGAATCCAAACATAACTTTTAGAAAATACGCCTTCACACTAGAGAAACATATTTGTGCCCGAAGCAGCAGAAGAATAAACTTTCGATAGATGACATTACCTAGAATGTGTCTCCACTTAAATGATGTGGCGAGGCGGAGTCAATGGAGGAGTCGGTGACGAGTGGGGTTCGCGCTGAGGTGGGGCCCACTGGCCGGTCGTTGTCTTCTACCTACATCGCCCGCACGCAGCCGAGGCAAAGGCGACGCTCGACGGTGATAGCCAGAGCTACTGGTCACTGTTCGCGAAGCTCTACCTACCGGCATGATCAGCAGGCCGAGGAGCATCCATCTGTGTATGATATGAGCCACGAAGAGGGCGGGGGCGAGAGCACCATCGACCATGGTGGACGGTCGGTGTTGGTGAAAATGGGCTCGAGGCAATGGACCACCGGAGGAGGAGAGAGGTGCTGGCGTGGCTCAAGGGTGGTGGTGGAGATCTCTAGTGGTGGAAGAAGGAAGGGAAGAGCTCGGACTCGCCGGAATTTAGGAGGAGCGACGCGGCGACCATGGAGGCTATGGCGGTCAAGGAGGAGCTTCGGGGCTTGGGTGAGTGGCTAGGAAGGGGTATGGGAGTGAGAGAACCCATGTCGGGAGTGGATTATATAGGCGGGGAGAAGGATACCGAGCTCGAGCGCCGCCAAGGGCGCACGGGCCAGCTCCAATGATGGACAGATGCATCACGAGGCATTAGAAGGGGACGGGAGAGAGTAGGTGAGAGGATCATGAGCAAAGCAAGCCCAAAGACACGAGGAGGAAGAGGACGGGGCGGCAACAAAGGCGGTCGGCCATAGTACGCCCATGGGCGCGCGGCCGCTAGCACCGGCAAGGAGGATTTTGGAGGGGCAGAGGACATGAGAGCGACGGGGGAGAGTAGAGGAGTCAGGTCGGCACCAGAGGACACGCGAACATCGCCGGGAAACCGGGGCCGACGAGACGTGAAGCACAGAGCGTGCTCTGCAGCCAGAGCACGTGACTAGACGTGCCAGCTGCACGGTCACCATGCTACATGGCATGTAGAGGACAAGAGGGGCTGTCAAATTGTGTTTAATGTGTTGTCCTTCCATCCTGGAGACCGCGGGAAGTGAAGGATCTAGAAAAGGAGCCAAGGAGAGATGTGAGGCTTCGATGCAAGTATGTTGTAGCAAATTTGATCATGTCACTGTGATTAATAGGGAAGTGCTAGGGGCCAAATTTGATGTCTGGGATTCTTAGGTTAGGAAGGACTATGATCCTGTGCACTTAGAGAAGAAATTGGCCACAAATTAATATAGTTGCTTTGCAACTGCCATTACGGTCTAGAAACTTGATTTGGATGATGCACTCACATAGAGTAGCCACTTGAGGTGAAGTTTGGCACGGGATGATGATTTGGACATATAAAGATGCTGTAAAAAATTTATACCATTTGGACTTGCCAAAATGGTACTTCCTTCACAGATATCCTCGCTATCTAGAAACTTGTGATAATTTTGGTGATAAAATGGCTTAATGAAATAATCCCAAATTAGGTGGACAGATGTTATATCGATAGAAGCATGATCTAGTAACTTTTCAGAATTAATGAAGCAATATAAATTATACTGGCTTCACTAACTGAAAATATTACCAAAAATAAACATTTGAAGGTGCGCTCACATAGATAGTTGGATGGAGCTGAAAATTGGAGTAATGTGATGATATGAGCACATGAAGAGTCATGCAAAATTTCAACTCATTTGGACAACCCTAGCTAGTACTTCCTTCACAAAGCTTCTATTTGAACAGAAACTTTGAAAAATCACTGAGGAAGATTCACTAGGCAAATGGAGTAGAATTTTGTCATTTGGCAACTATATGAAGAATGCCCAAAAGGTTTGGGAGCAAACAAGAGAATATAAATGGCACTTCTTCACAAAGTGCCATTCTAGACAGAATTGAAGAATGATATTGACGAATTATTTTTGAACTAGTCAAGGAAAATTTTGGGCATATTTGAGGAATATATGACCCAAAGAAATTATGAGAATTATTTGTGAATTTTGTGGAAGACATAAATATAGGTTGCTTCACAACCTAGGTCAAACAGGGTTATTCCTCTAATAGAAAAAGGAATATTCCTAAGAAAAGAATTGGATAGTTGGGCTAGAATGGAAAATGGCATGACCTTGGGAGGGATTTGGGTATGACAAACCACTTGAGAGAAGAAATGATAATGATCTCTCAGGTTTCAAGTCCATAGAACCACTCCAAAAATAAAACCAGGGCAAAAACCAAATAAATCAAAAAGAAAAAGAAAGGGCCAAAAACCAGGGTGCTACACTTAGCATGTTCCTTTATCCTAACAAGGAAAGGTGGTTTTTCGATATAAGCATTAGGCACAACTGGATCAACATTGTAAATGATAGTCTCATCTTTAGCTATAACTGGTTCTTTAATTTCTTCTTTAATAGGGGGATGATACTTAAACCACTTCTCCTTAGGGAGATCAATAAGAGTATCAAAAGATTCACAAAAAGAGGCTACCATCTCAAAGTCAAGTCCATATTTAGTGCTAAACTTGTGAAAAGCATCGGTATTCATAAAATATTTAACACAATCAAACTCAAGCTTAATACCTGACTCTTTACCTTTGTCCAGTTCCCAATCTTTAGAGTTGCGTTTAATTCTTTCTAAAATATCCCACTTAAATTCAATAGTCTTCTTCATAAAATAACAAGTACAAGAGGTATCGAGCATGGATTGACCATCACGGGAAAGCAGAGCATAAAAATTATGAATAATAATTTCTCTCGAGAGCTCATGATTGGGGCATGAATATAACACTGAATTAAGCCTTCCCCAAGCTAGAGCGATACTTTCTCCTTCATGAGGACACAAATTATATATATAATTCCGATCACGATGAACTAGATGCATAAGATAATTTTTTTTGGTGAAATTCCAATTTCAATCGATTCCAGTTCCAAGATCCAATATCATCACATAGCATATACCATGTCAATGCTTTTCCCTTCAAAGATAAAGGGAAAAACTTCTTCTTAACTTCATCTCCGGGTAAACCTGCAAGCTTAAATAATCCACAATTTTCGTCCACAAGTATGAGATGCATATCAGGATGCTCAGTTCCGTCTCCTACATAAGGATTAGCTAGCAGTTGTTCTATCATACCCGAAGGAATTTAATAACCAATATTTTCAATAGGTGCAGTAGGTTGAGGGCAACTCTTTGTGTTTCCGGCCGAGGTGAAGATACCCCGAACAAACCCCTCAAAGGATTGTTTGCCATAGTGATAAGTGATAATAATTTTCCGCATGCACTCTAAGTTTTTCCTTATCGATTTCCACTTACCAAAAGTGCTTCACTCCCCGGCAACGGCGCCAGAAAAGTGTCTTCATAACTCACAAGTATTGGGGGTCAATCGTAGTCCTTTTGATAAGTAAGAGTGTTGAACCCAACGAGGAGCAGAAGGAAATGACAAGTGGTTTTCAGCAAGGTAATTTCTGCAAGCACTGAAATTATCGATAACAGGTAGTTTGATAGCAAGATAATTTGTAATGGACAAGTAATGGTAACGGTAAATAAAGTGCAGCAATGTAGCCCAATCCTTTTATGGCAAAGGACGGGCCAAAACGGTCTCTTATAATAAGCAGGCGTTCTTGAGGGCACACGGGAATTTCATCTAGTCAATTTCATCATGTTGGTTTGATTCGCGTTCACAACTTTGACAATTTGATATGTGGGTGGACCGGTGCTTGGGTGTTGTTCTTACTTGAACAAACCTCCCACTTATGATTAACCCCCTCGCAAGCATCTGCAACTAAGAGAAAAGTATTAAGATAAAATCTAACGATAGCATTAAACATATCAATACAAATCAGTCCCTTACGAAGTAGTGCATTGATACGTCTCCAACGTATCTATAATTTTTGCATGTTCGATGTTGTTATATTATCATTCTTGGATGTTTTACAATCATTTTATAGCAACTTTATATCATTTTTTGGGACTAACCTATTGACATAGTGCCAGTTCATGTTTTTCCTTGTTTTTTTACTTCATAGAAAATCAATACCAAATGGAGCCCAAATGCAGCAAAACTTTTTGGAGAATTTTTCTGGACCAGAAGGAACATGATGGGCCAAAGAAGTACCCGAGGGACCACAACCCACATGGGCGCACCCTGGTGGGTTGTGCCCACCTCGGCCGCCCCCGCACAGCCTCTTCGCTCTATAAATACCCCGAAAATCCAAAAACCCTACGGGAGTAGATGAAACACAATTCTAACCGCCGCAAGTTCTAGAACCACTAGATCCAATCTAGACACCATCACGGAGGGGTTCATCATCCTCATTGGTGCCTCTTCGATGATGCGTGAGTAGTTCATTGTAGACCTAAGGGTTCGTAGTTAGTAGCTAGATGGCTTCCTCTCTCTCTTTTGATTCTCAGTAAAATGGTCTCTTGGAGATCTATTTGATGTAACTCTTTTTGCGGTGTGTTTGTTGGGATCCGATGAACTTTGAATTAATGATCAGATCTATTTTATCCATGAAACTTATTTGAGTCTTCTTTTGATCTCTTATATGCATGATTACTTATATCCTCATATTTCTTCTTCGAACATTTGGTTTAGTTACGCTGACTAGATTGATTTTTCTTGCCATGGGAAGAGGTGCTTTGTGATTGGTTCGGTCATGTTGTGTTCTTTCCCAGTGATAAAAGGGGTAGCAAGATACATATTGATCATTGCCATTAAGGATAAAAACATGGGGTATATTCCTACATGAATAGATCTTGTCTACATCATGTCATCGTTCTTATTGCATTACTCTGGTTTTCCATGAACTCAATAAACTAGATGCATGCTGGATAGTGGTCGATGTGTGGAGTAATTGTAGTAGATGCAGGCAGGGGTCGGTCTACTAATCTTGGATGTGATGCCTATATATTGATCATTGGCTGGATATTGTCATGATTATTTGAAGTTCTATCAATTGTCCAACAGTAATTTGTTTACCCGCCGTATTGCTATTTTTCTCGTGAGAAGGCACTAGTGAAATCTACGGCTCCCGGGTCTATTCTTTATCATATTTGCATTCCGATCTATTATTTGCCACTTTTATTTTCAGATATGTAATTCTAAAAACCCAAAAATACCATGCTGCAATATTTGTTATTTATTTTGTTTCGCGTGTCCATGAGATCTATTTATCCAATCTACTACATACCAATTTATATTTTACCCGTGAGGGATTGACAACCCCTCTTTCCTGTCGGTTTGCAAGTATTTGTTCTTTGTGTGCAGGTAACATTTATATAAAGTTGCTTGGTTCTCCTACTGGTTCGATAACCTTGGTCTCATCACTGAGGGAAATACCTACCGTAGTTGTGCTGCATAATCCCTTCCTCTTCGGGGAAAATACTAACGCTGACATCAGCCATCAAGGAATGATTTCTGGCGCCATTGCCGGGGTGACATCATCAATATCTATCAGGTTCCTAATCAGAAATCTCATCTCCTTGCAATTTACATTATTTGCCATTTGCCTCTCGTTCTCATCTCCCCCACTTCACAAAATTTTGTCATTTTATTCACCCTCTTTTTTGTCCGCCGTTTTCTCATCAGATCTATTTTTGTTTGCATTCTTGTTTGCGTAGTCACGATGTCTCAAGAAAATACCATATTGTGTGATTTTTCCAATACCAATAATAATGATTTTATTAGCACTCTGATTGCTCCTCCCGCCACTAGTGCAGAGTCTTGTGATATTAATGCCGCTTTGTGAATCTTGTTATTGAAGATCAATATTCCGGTACGCCTAATGAGGATTTTGCATCCCATCTTAAAACATTCGTAGAATTATGTGATATGCAGAAGAAAAAATATGTGGACAATGATATTATGAAGTTGAAATTATTTCTGTTTTCTTCACGAGATCGTGCAAAAAATTGGTTTTTTTGCCTCGCAATAGTATCGATTCTTGGGATAAGTGTAAGGATGCTTTTATTACTAAGTATTTTCATCCGTGAAAATTATTTCCCTTAGAAAACAGATCATGAATTTTAAGCAATGAGCATGAACATGTTTCACAATCATGGGAAAGAATTAAATTGATACTAAGAAATTGTCCTACTCATGGTTTAAGTCTCTGGATGGTCATACAAAAAATTTATGCGGGATAGAATTTTTTTTCTATAAATCTTTTAGATTTAATCGTGGGTGGAACTTTTATGGAAATTACTTTTGGTGAACTACTAAATTGCTAGAAAATATTATGGCAAATTATTCATAATTGCATACCAAAAGAGCACCTACTAGTAAAAAAGTTAATTCGGTTGAAGAAATAAATTCTTTGAGTGAAAAGGTTGATGCTCTTATGAAATTGATCTCTAATAAAAGTGCTCATATTGATCCTAATGGTGTACCTTTGTCTACTTTGATTGAGTAAAATAGTGATGCCATAGATGTGAATTTCATTTCGTGAAACAATTTCAATAAAAATGTTTATAGAGGTAATTTTAATCCTAGGCCTTTTCCGGGAAATTCCTCTAATAATTATGGTAACTCCTATGGTAATTCTTCTTAAAATAATAATAGGAACACCTCTGATCTTGAGAACAATATTAAAGAATTTATCAATGCTCAAAAGGTTTTCAACAATAAGATAGAAGAAAAGCTAAATAAGATTGATGATATGTCTAGAAGCATTGATAGAATTTCTCACGACGTGGAAAATCTCAAGTTGAAACATTTTGTGCCTAAGGTTGAAGAATCAATTAAATCTTTATATGTTTCTATGGACGAAAGTAAGAAAAGAACCGCTATACTTAGAGCTAATAGAGAATTTTTTAGGAAAAGCGTTTTGTACCGATTGCTTTCATAAAAATGATGAAGATCTTAAAGTGATTGGTGTTTATTCTATTAATTCTTTGTTTAGTAAGATTCAAATTAATGCTAAAGGTAATGAAGAAGAGTCAACTTTAGTTAGAGGGTGTCCCGATAATTTGGAGGGTGAAAATCTTGATGGAAAAAATGATAAAAGTGGGTTTGGAGAGGTCAAAACTTTAACTAGTGATGTACCTACTCTTTTGGATTACAAAGACATTAAGTATGATAATTGCTCTTTCATTGATTGTATTTCTTTGTTGCAATCCATGATAAATTCACCTCATGCTTATGAACAAAATAAAGCTTTTACTAAAAATATCGTAGATGCCATGATGAAAGCTTTGGAAGAAAAGTTGGAACTAGAGATCTCAATTCCTAGAAAATTACATGATGAATGGAAACCGACCATTAAAGTAAAGATTAAAAATTATGAGTGTTTTGGTTTGTGTGATTTGGGTGCTAGTGTTTCCAAAATTCTGAAATCTCTTTATGATGTGCCTCGTCTTACCGATATGAAAGAGTGTTCTTTAAATTTGCACTTGGCTGATTCGACTATTCAAAAGCCTATGGGAAGAATTAATGATGTTCTTATGATTGCAAATAGTAATTATGTTCCCATAGATTTATTGTTCTTGATATTGATTGCAATCCTTCTTGTCCAAATATACTTGGTAAACCATTTTTACGCACTATAGGTGCCGCGATTGATATGAAAGAAGGCAATATTAAATTCCAACTTCCACTAATGAAGGTTATGGAACACATCCCTAGGACAAGAATTGATCCACCATATGAATCAATCATGAGGGCATCCTATGGATCTAGAAATAAAGTTGACAATACTTGAATCTATGCTTTATGCCTAGCTAGGGGCGTAAAATGATAGCGCTTGTTAGGAGGCAACCCAATGAATAAATTTTATCTTTGTCTTTTTTTTTCTTTTCTTGAGTGTTTGCACATTTATGCCTTTGTTAAGATTGTGTTATTTTTTTTCAATTAGTGTTTGGACCAAGCAAAGCCTTTGGGATTATGTTTGGTGATAGTTGACTTGATCTTGTTGGAAAATACAAACTTTTGCGTCCAGTAAAATAATTTTAATAAATCACAGAAACATGATTTTGTTATCTTTTTTATGAAATATTTATATAAAAATTTCCTACAACGTCCTAATATTTCAGAATTCTTGGAGTTATAGAAGTATTCGAAGTTTTCAGATTGCTACAGACTGTTCTGTTTTTGACAGATTCTGTTTTCTTTGCGTTGTGTGCTTATTTTGATGAATCCATGGACTTTATCGGGGGGTATAAGCCATAGTAAAGTTGGAATACGGTAGATATAATGCAAAAATAAAGTATGAATGGGTTTTCAACAGTACTTAGAGTAGTGATTTGCTTTGTTATACTAACGGACCTCACGAAGGTTTTGTTGAGTTTTATGTGATTGAAGTTTTCATGTTTTGGGTCAGATCACGATGGATGAAGGAGTAAGGAGTAAGAAGAGCCTAAGCTTGGGGATGCCCCATGGCACCCCAAGTTATCATCCAAAGAGAAACAAGCAACTAAGCTTGGGGATGCCCCCGAGTAGCATCCCCTCTTTCTTCTAACGACCATTGGTATTTTACTTGGAGCAATATTTTTATTCGTCACATATCATGTGTTTTGCTTGGAGAGTCTTATATTATATGATTATTTCCTTGTTTTGCATTTTAGTTTGTGTCATCTATCTTTGCTGGACACACCTATTTGAGAGAGCCAAATTTATACTATGATTTGTTAGAATTGCTCAGTGTCCTTCAGTTAAATTCTTTGATCTATGGAATTGCTCTAGTGCTTCACTTATATCTTTTTGAGCATGGTGTGCTTTAATATTTTTGAAGAAATTCTCTTATGCTTCACTTAGAATTATTTGAGAGTTAGTAAATTTTTTGAAGAAATTCTGTCATGCTTCACTTATATTATTTGAGAGAAGAAAAAAAATATGCTCATGTTCTTCACTTAAATTTGTTTGAGCCTGTCAAAAATCAACATATGAAACTAGTCCCAAAGTGATAGATGTTCAAGAGGGATATAATAAAAACTTTCATGAAGATCATTGGACAAAGTAAACTTGATTCTTTGTAATAGTTTTGCGATATGATGATGGTGATATGTGAGTCATGTTGGTGAGTAATTATGCTTTAGTAAGAACATTGGTGTTAAGGTTTGTGATTCCCTATGCAAGCATGAAAGTTAATAGTTGTGCAATGAAATTATAACCTACTTATGGTGCATTATTCGGTGTTAGTTATGCTTAATGCTTGCTTATGTGATTTCTCGTTTCTTGGTTGGATGCTTCTCAATCTTTTTGCTAGCCTTCACTTGTATTAAGTAGAGATACTACTTGTGCATCAAAAATCCTTAAACCCGGTTTTTCCATATGATTCCACCATACCTACCTATATGTTGTATTTCCATGCTGTTCTAAGCAAATTTTTATGTGCCATCTCTAATTTTCAAAATAAATTTCCTTTTTGTGTGCTCATACCGCTCAGGAGGGGTGGCCAATATTTTCCATTCTAGATATCTTATTCTCTAGATGAGTGTTTATTCACTTGTCATTGCACGAGAGTACGGCAAAGGTATTAGGGATGCCCAATCCCGAAATGAAAAATGAATTTACTTTATGTTGTCAAATAATAAATTCCTTGGAAAGTGTTGGTATGGACGGTACCCGTGGATACGGCTAGCCGTGGAATGTGAAAGAATGGTGGAAAATGATATAAACTTTATTTTCTGTTTGGGAACCGCCTATATATATCTAGCATGGAAAGTGTTGGGAATTACTCAATCATTTTCATTGACGGGAAAATTATGCCTCTCAAAAAAATTGTCTCTCAATTTAAGCTATGACCTTTGGCACCTCTACAAATCCCTACTTCCCTCTGCGAAGGGCCTTTCTATTTACTTTACGCAATTTTTGTTGTCTACTTGAGTCTCCATCTTCTCTTATAAAGCATCGACTAAGGGGCACTATGATCGTACTTGAGCATTGGGTTTAGCTAATATGCGAGTGTGTTTCCTGAATGGATCAATGCTTGAGCATGATGGACTAGGGATAACTTGATTTAGTATTGATATTTTGAAAGACATGGTTGCTTATTGATATGCTTGAGTATTGAAATCTTCATGTCAAAACTAGACTATTGCTTTGAATCATATAAAAGTTGATATGTCCATGCTACAAAAGAAAATATTATGTAATGAACATGTTAGGCAGCATTCTACATCAAAAATTATATTTTTATCATTTACCTACTCGAGGATGAGTAGGAATTAAGCTTGGGGATGCTGATACACCTCCAACGTATCTAATAATTCTTGCATGTTCCATGTTGTTCTATTATCATTCTTGGATGTTTTACAATCATTTTATAGCCACTTTATATCATTTTTTGGACTAACCTATTGACATACTGCCAAGTGCCAGTTCCTGTTTTTCCTTGTTTTTATACTTCGCAGAAAATCAATACCAAACGGCGTCCAAACACAGTAAAACTTTTTGGAGAATTTTTCTAGACCAGAAGGAACATGATGGGCCATTAAAGTACCACAGGGGAGCTCCAAGGGGAGCAAAACCCACCTGGGCACGCCCTGGTGGGTTGTGCCCACCTCGGCCGCCTCCCACGCCGCCTTTTCCCTCTGTAAATACCCAAAAATCCAAAAACCCTAGGGGAGTCGATGAAACACAACTCCAGCCGCCGCAAGTTCCAGAACCACCAGATCCAATCTAGACACCATCACGAAGGGGTTCATCATCCTCATTGGTGCCTCTCATGATGTGTGAGTAGTTCATTGTAGACCTACGGGTCCATAGTTAGTAGATAGATGGCTTCCTCTCTCTCGCTTTTGCTACTCAATACAATGGTCTCGATGTAACTCTTTTTGCGGTGTGTTTGTTGGGATCCGATGAACTTTGAGTTTATGATCAGATTTATTTCATCCATGAAAGTTATTTGAGTCTTCTTTTGATCTCTTATATGCATGATTACTTATAGCCTCGTATTTCTTCTTCGAATCTTTGGTTTAGTTAGGCGACTAGATCAATTTTTGTTGCCATGGGAAGAGGTGCTATGTGATGGGTTTGGTCGTGCGGTGTCCTTTTCCAGTGACAGAAGGGGCAGCCAGATACGTATTGATCGTTGCCATTAGGGATAACAAGATGGAGTCTATTCCTACATGAATAGATCTTATCTACATCGTGTCATCATTATTATTGCATTACTCTGTTTTTCCATGAACTTAATACACTAGAAGCATGCTGGATAGCGGTCGAGTGGAGTAATAGTAGTAGATGCAGGCAGGAGTCGGTCTACTAATCTTGGACATGATGCCTATATATTGATCATTGCCTGTATATCGTCATGATTATTTGAAGTTCTATCAATTGCCCAACTGTAATTTTTTACCCGTCGTATTGCTATTTTTCTCGAGAAAAGCTACTAGTGAAATATACGCCCCCAGGCCTATTCTTTATCATATTTGCTTTCTGATTTATTATTTGCCACTTTTGTTTTCAGATTTATTATTCGAAAAACCCAAAAATACCTTGCTGCAATTTTTTGGTATTTATTTTATTTCACGTTTCTGCGAGATCTATTTATCCAATCTACTACAAACCAATCTATCTTTTACCCCTGAGGGATTGACAACCCCTCTTTCGAGTCGGGTTGCAAGTATTTGTTCTTTGTGTGTAGATACCATTTACATAGTGTTGCTTGGTTCTCCTACTGGTTTGATAACCTTGATCTCATCACTGAGGGAAATACCTACCGTAGGTGTGTTGCATCATCCCTTCCTCTTCGGGGAAAATACAGACGCGGACATCGGCCATCACACATAAACTAGGGTTTATGCTTCTGTCACTCTAGCAACCCATCATCTAATAACTACTCCACAATGCATTCCCTTAGGCTCAAAGATGGTGAAGTGTCATGTAGTCGACGTTCACATGACACCACTAAGGGAATCACAACATACATATCATCGAAATATCGAATACATATCAAGTTCACATAATTACTGCAACATGACTTCTCTCGCGGCCTCAAGAACAAAGGTAACTACTCACAAATGGTATTCATTATCAAGATGAGAGGGATATTAAATAGCATAATGGATCTGAACATATAATCTTCCACCAAATAAACCATATAGTAATCACCTACAAGATGTAATCAACACTACTAGTCACCCACAGGTACCAATCTGAGGTTCCGGTACAAAGATTGAACACAAGAGATGAACTAGGGTTTAAGAGAAGATGGTGATGTTGAAGATGTTGATGGAGATTGGCCTCCCAAAGATGAGAGGGTTGTTGGTGATGACGATAGCTTTGATTTCCCCCTCCGGGAGGGAAGTTCCCCCGGCGGAATCGCTCCGTCAGAGGGCAAAAGTTCTCCTGCCCAAGTTCCACCTCAAGATGGCATCACTCCATTCTAAAAGTCCTATCTTTATTTTTTTTCTAGGTCAAAATACCTTATATACTAGAATATGGGCACCAGAGGTGGGCTGAGCTGCCCACAACCCACCAGGGCGCGCATGGGAGGCCTAGGGCGCCCTCGTGTCTTCTGGGATGAGGTGGCCCCTATGGTAGTTCTTTTCTCCAATAATTATTAAATGTTCCAAAATAATTCTCTGTAAAATTTTAGCTCATTTGGAGATGTGCAGAATAGGTATATCTGACAAAGCTTTTTAGGTCCAGAATTCCAGCTGCTGGTATTCTCCCTCTTTGTGTAAACCTTGCATATTATGAGAGAAAAGGCATTAGAATTACTCCGTAAAGCATTGTTATGCATAAAAACATTATAAATAAAAGTGGGAAAACATGGTGCAAAATTGACGTATCAAGAAGCTTCCCGTGGGCTCCACTACCCACTCGGGCGTGCCTGGGCCTCCTGGCGCGCCCTGGTACCTAGTGGGCCCCACGGGCCTCCTCTCGTGTTCTCCTTTCACTCCCTGGGTGTCTTCCATCCAGAAAAAAATCTCCAAAAAGTTTTGTTGCATTTGGACTTCATTTGGTATTGATATTCTACAAAGTAAAAAAACAAGCAGAAAACAACATCTGACACTGGGCACTATGTCAATAGGTTAATCCCAAAAAATGATATAAAGTTGCTAGTAAATGAATATAAAACATCCAAGATTGATAATATAACAACATGAAACAATAAAAAAATATAGATACATTGGAGACGTATCAGCGGGCCACGCGCATAGCCACCGGGGAGGAGGTTCGTGAAGAATTGGAGTAGGCTGGAGACCGCATCTTCACCAACCTCTTGATGTGTGATGTCCATTCTCCCTTTGGTGAAGTATTGAACCCCAAGAGCCTAAGGCTGAAGCGCAGGCTGCTCATGATGCCATTGTTGATTATACCGCGGAGCTCGCCAACTTGTATGAGCGTGAGGTTGGTGGAGGTGATGGACCTTCCCAGGGCTTGTCTCCCGCCCAGAGCCCATTGGAAGGGTGCCCGGACTCGGAGGATGTAGATGCTTCATGAAGTTGTACTGTGACATTGATCCTCCTGATCTTCTACCATTATAATTTTGTGATGTTCGTCTTGGACTTGATTTATTTTTCCTTCGTGAGGAGCCACCTACCACCGTCACGACTTTGTCTGACACGCCACCAGCCAGTTGTCACAAACAGGCCGATTATGTGATTATAGCCCTTGGCCCTGTGTGTCGTGTGAAACCACGGCCACCTATGGGACCAGGATGACCCATTGCTGGTTCAGCAGGGGGATGTCGCGTTGCACAAAGAGCATACCAACATGGGGCAGCGCGGCAGAGATCAAGCGGGCAGTTTTACCCAAGTTCGGGCTGCCGTGAGGCGTGAAACCCTACTCCTGCTTTGGTGGATTGATGGTGGAAATGTGGTGGTGGAGCGGAGTACACTTGCCCAGCAAGGATTGCCTAAGGGCCACAGCGACTACGTGCATGTGGGGTGCGAGTTCTCCAACTTTCTAATCTCCCGAACCCCTTCTACCATTGCCATGGGCCTCCTTTTATAGGTTAAGGGGTCGCCACAGTGGCAAATCAGTCATTAGACATTGATAAGATAGCAAATAGTGCTATAATACCTTAGTCTGCAGGCTGACAGGGCGCATTTAATGCACCGCTTAACATCACGTCATTGGTTGCCCGGCCAGGCTTGTCGGGCGATCTCGCCAGCTCCACGCCTGCTCGTCTGACACGTCATAGGACGGGTTTCATCTGTGGGTTTTCTTGGTAGAAAGGGGCTGCCATGTAGCGAATGACTGCCACTTAATCACTCTGCGGCTTGACACCGCACTGATCGATGACGTGAGTCGTGGTGGAGTGGTTGGTGAGGCCGTTCGGCCTCCGCGAGTCCCGACAGGCCCTGCCGGGACGCCTTCATCATCTTCTCTCGGGGGTTGCCTCGCTCCTTGCCGTGCTCGCCTGCCCGGCAAGGGAGGCCTCTCTCTTGATGACGTCTTGCTTTTCTGGCTTAGTCTTGGTCTCTCTGATCTGTTGGCTGCTTCTTCGAATAACTTGGCTTCTCGTACTCTGTCTTGGACTGGTGCTCCAATCTTGATCATGTGCCTATGCACAGTCAGGGCAACAAACCCAGGGTTTGTTGCACCGACAAAAGCCCCCGGGCCTGCCCCGACATGTTGCCGAGCATCGTCGGGGTAGGGCCTAATACGTGCACAAGCAATGTTGCTAAAGAGGCTGGTCTCTTGAGATCTTCTTTGCTTCTTCCTTACTCTTGATTTTGGGCCGGTTTCCGGTTTCCCCGCGCATCGTGTAAAGCCAATGGTGGTGGGGCCGCTCCAGTAATGGCCCGTGAATAACTTTAACGCACGGGGTAGAAGTTGCTAGTTCACTCTTCCCACCACGCCCTTATCCTTAGCCACGTACGCAACATGCATCACGTGGGGTAGGTAATAGAGGGTGTGGTGCGGGAGGGCATAATGACGAGGGCCCACCTTCCTTGAATTGGTGGAGGAGGATGGTGGTCGCCTGTTTGCGGAACCAGCCCCCATCCCCTCACTTGCCTATAAAAGGAAAAGCGAGGGAGGAATGGAGGCATTCAACCGCATTCTTCTTCTCCTCCGTCTTGTATATGCTCGAAGGGAGAGCCCGGGGTTGGCCCTCGGGCTTTAGCTTAGAACTTTTCGTGGTCGTGAGGATGCTCGGGCGGTGTGGTGGTAACATTGGAGGTGGCAACTCCGGCGTGCTCGTCATCATGCCGCCCATAGCCTCGATTCTGGTGGCAGGGGATGCAAGCGACACCATGCTGAGGCCCACGGCGGGTGCGGGTGTGGTAGTCGGTCTCTCCTCATCCTTCGCTCCTGCGCGACATAGAGGGAGAGCCTTGGGGGAGGTCCGCCGTTGGCGAGGGTGGATTCGGCTCTTCCGGGCGTCTCCCGTTGTTTGTGGAGGAGGGCTTCTCATCTTCGTACACGTCTTCGGAACATGCGGTGATTTCCGACGTCAGGGCCATTGGGGACGACCATGCTCTCTATGGGGTAAGCTAGAGAGCATGGCGTTCAGTGTGGCTAATGATCTGAGGTCTTCGGGTGGTAGTGATGCAGACGGCGGCGGCAACCCATGACGCGTCAAGAATGGGGGCGACCGTTCCGACGAGTCGTGTTTGCCAATGACTCTGTGTCTTCCATCCGGTCCTCCGGCAGCATCACCATCCGCGTTCGCCACCCGGTCCCTTCTTCGCTGCTGAGAAGTGGCGCCATCCTGATCCTGGGGAGGCGCCAAATCCCAGCTAGGTTCGCCTCCTGCCTCTTCGACCTCTTCCTGTAGGACATGGATAGGTAAAAGGCATTACCGGGCACCTATCTTTTTTCAATCTTAAACTTGTAGGCACTTGCCAAATTTTAATTCAAATAATGTAATCTCTCGAGTCCATGTTTGTGTTCCATAATGCTTGCACTTGTATCAGCATGTTAATGAAAAAGATAAACCTTGTCGGGAACCCATGCATGTATATGTCCATGCAGAGGTGAGATACCTCTTTAGTGTAAATAAACAAGTTTTCTTGGCAGGCTACCTTGTCAGCGCCCTTTTTGTCTGTCGAAGAGCCACATCTGCCGGGTTACAGACAATGGGACCAGCCCCCCGCTAACTTCCTTTTATCAAAGGCCACTGCGACCATTCTGACCGAAGCAACGTTGGAGTCAGGAATGGGAGCACCTAAGTCTAGAAAGAGTGGCGGGGTTTTCTAATGCATAAGTTACAGCTTACAGAACACGAATGGATAAGAGGCAGAACTTATTTTTTTGGCTTGCCGGGGATCACAGTGTCGGGCAATCTTCGCAACTCCTTGTCGAATCCTAGTTCACGGCAAGAAACTGCAGCTTCATATAGATGAGAATGAATGCAGGATGCGATCCTATCTATATATGCATATGCATATGCTCATGAAATGCTTATGCAGTGATCTGGAATGCTCATGCATGCATGCAATATAGGTTGCCCCCCTACAACGCTTCTTTATTTTCTCTTGCACAGGGTCATCGCCCCAGCTTTGTACAAGGGGTTGCATGCAACTGAGGCAAGGCATGTACAAATGGGTGGCTGCCAGGCAAGGCCGGCAGCCTCGCGCCTTACGCGTAGAACTTGCGGAGATGCTCAATATTCCATGAGTTTTGCAACTAAGTGCCATCTCCAGTCTCCAGATGGACTGCGCCAGGTCTGCTGACTCGTACTACCCGGTAAGGGCCTTCCCACTTCGGTGATAACTTGTGTGTACCCTTGGCAGACTGAACGCGCCTAAGGACAAGGTCACCTTCCTCAAAACACCGGGCATGAACCCTGCGGCTATGGTAGCGACGCAGGGCTTGCTGACAGCATGCAGCACGCAAAGCAGTCTGGAGACGGTTCTCCTCGAGTAGCACAGCGTCGTCACGTCGGTGCTGATTTTACACGACTTCATCATAAGCAAGCACTCAAGGCAACCCATAAATGAGTTCCATCAGGATAACTGCTTCTGCCCTGTAGACCAGGGAGAAGGGAGTCTGTCCGGTAGCTCGGTTTGGTGTCGTTCTAAGGGACCAGAGAACCACAGGCAGCTCCTCGACCCACCGCCTGTCGTGCTTCTGGAGCGTAACAAAGGTTCTCGTCTTGAGTCCACACAGCACTTCAGCGTTTGCCCTCTCAGCTTGTCCATTGCTCCGGGGGTGTGCCATAGAGGCGAATGAGATCTTGCATCTGAGGGCGTGAACATATTGCATGAAGACGCGACTCATGAACTAGGTGACGTTGTCGGTGATGATCCTTGCCGGAACTCCAAAACGACACACTAGATCTTTCAAAAACTTGATAGCTGACTGAGCAGTCATCTTTCTCACCGCAGTCACTTCCGGCCACTTTGTAAACTTGTCGATGGCAACGAACAAGAATTCAAAGCCCCCGATTGCTCAGGGGAATGGGCTAAGGATATCGAGCCTCCAGACCGAAAATGGCCATGATAGAGGGATTGTCTGAAGCGCTTGGGCAGGCAAGTGGGTTTTCTTGGAATGGAACTGGCAGGCTTCACACTTAGTGACTAGCTCGACCGCATCTTGGAGGGCTGTGCGCCAACAGGATCCTTGCCGGAATGCTTTCCCAACTAATGCCCTTGATCCAATGTGGGAGTTGCACATTCCTTTTTGTATCTCAGCCAGTGGTTCCTTTCCTTCTTCCCGGCAGACGCACTTCAGTTTCACACCATTGGGACTCCTTCTGTATAGATTTTCATCAACAAGCTGATACATATTGGCCCTCCGGGCTACTTTTTCAGCTTCATCTTGGTCGTCGGGAAGCTCTCTGGTCTGGAGGAAGCGGACAATGTGCCTTGCCCAAGTTGGAGCCTGCGGCTCAGCAATGAGGACTAATGGCACCTCCTCTGCTGCAGGAGCACCAGCCTCGTACGCGAGGTCCATGGGCCCGGCTGGAGGGGGTGGCCCGACAGGCTGCGAAGACTTGTTTCCGGCAGGGTCTCTACCAGGAGCGGACGGCTCAACCGGGAGAGGCTTACCAGTGTCCAACTTTCTCCTTTTCCGGGCCATTGTTGCTAGGGATACGGATGGCTGAGTAAGGCGGAGAACAAAAGTTCCTGGTTCCACGTGAAGCTTCTACACAACACACTTTGATAGATGATCAGCTTTGTTGTTTTTCGCACGGGGTACGTGCTCTGTTTGCAATCCGTCAAAGTGCTCCTCCAATCTTCTCACTTCCTCGACATATGCCTCCATCAATGGACTTTCATAATCCTTGTTGACTTGTCTCACCAATAGCTATGAATCTCCTCGAATGATCAGTTTCTTAATTCCCAATTCTGTTGCAATCCTGAGCCCGGCAAGGAGCCCTTCATACTCTATTGTATTGTTGGTGGCTTTTTCCCGGGCAAAATACATTTGGATGATGTATTTCAAGTGCTCCCCAAAGGGGGCAACGAGAAGGACGCCAACCCCTGCACCTTGTAGGGAAAAAGCACCATCAAAATACATAATCCATTCTTGGGGCGATTCCTTGCCGGGGACAACTATTTCTGTCACTTCCTCATCAGGGGTTCGCATCCATTCTGCAATAAAATCTGCCAATGCCCTGCTCTGGACAGTTGATGTGCTCTCAAACTTCAAACCGAAGCAGGATAGCTCTAAAGCCCACTCCACTATCCTGCCGGTGGCCTCAGGGTTTCGGAGTATCCGTTGTAACGGGAAACAAGTGACAATTGTGATTTCATGGGCTTGGAAGTAGTGGTGCAGTTTCCTTGAGGCCATGATGAGACCAAAAATCAACTTTTGCACGCCAGCGTACCTCGATCTAGCCCCCTCTAACAAAGAGCTGACGAAGTACACTAGGCACTGCCCCACTTTCTTTCTTGCCGCGTCCTTGGGGTTGCCCTCGTTGCCGTGCTCATTGTTATCCTGAACCTTATATGACTCTGTCGGTCTCTGTTCATTCTCTGCCTCATGCACTTCTCGTTGTGCCACCAAGGCTGCACTAACCACTTGCTTGGTTGCCGCTAGGTATAGCAGCAGAGGCTCCTAGGGTTTGGGAGCAACCAAGGTAGGCATAGAACATAGGTAGGCCTTCAACTCTTGCAGGGCTGCATCTGCTTCAGGGGTCCACTTCATAGGACATGCCTTCTTCAAAATTTTGAAGAACGGCAGGGCACGCTCGGCAGACTTGGAGATGAATATGCTTAGCGCGGCAACACATCCCGTCAGGCGCCTTACATCCTTAACTGTCCTCAGTGCCTGGATCTGCTCAATGGCCTTGATCTTGTCGGGATTAGCTTCGATCCCCCTGTGGGACACAAAGTACCCAAGCAGCTTGCCGGAGGAAATCCCGAACACACACTTCTCTGGGTTGAGCTTCAAATTGATCTTGCGCAGATTTGCAAATGTCTCCTCCAAATCCTGGATATGGGTTGCCCTGTCCTTGGTCTTGACCACAATGTCATCCATATAAGCTTCAATGTTTCTGTGTAGCTGAGGTTCAAAACCAATCTGGACTGCCCTTGCAAAAGTGGACCCGACACTCTTTAGTCCGAATGGCATGCGGACAAAGCAGTACGTACCACATGGAGTGATGAATGACGTCTTCTCCTCATCTTCTTTGGACATGAAGATCTGGTAATATCCAGAATAGGCATCCAAAAATGAGAGCAAATCATAGCCTGAAGTGGAATCCACAATCTGATAGACACGCGGCAAGGGAAACGGGTCCTTCGAGCAAGCCTTGTTGAGATCCGTGAAATCAATGCACAGCCTCCACTTCCAGTTTGCCTTTCGGACCACCACTGGGTTTGCTAGCCAAGTGGGATGTAGCAATCTTATGACCAAACCAGTTGCCTCAAGCTTCTTGATTTCTTCTGCAATAAACTGCTGCCTCTCCAAGGCCTGCTTCCGGACTTTCGGTTTAACAGGTCTGGCGTGTGGGTAGACAGCAAGGTGGTGCTCGATTACCTCCCTGGGAACACCGGGATATCAGATGGTTGCTAGGCAAACACATCAACATTCGCCCACAGGAAGGCAACGAGCGTGCTTTCCTATTTGTCATCGAGGGTGGCGCTGATAGTGAAAGTACCATCAGCGCCAGCCAGCCCTGTCGGGACCTTTTTCACTTGGGGTGTAACAACCTTGGATCTGTTGTTGTGGGAGCACTCTGGCACGTCACCAATGGGTGTCGTGCACTTAGTGGGAGCATGCTTCCTGGACTCTTTGCCACAGGTCCTACAATTCTTCTTATTTCCTTTGCTTTCTTTGGTGGTAACTGCTGCTGCCACTACCTCTATCACAACCGCGTCCCGGTACATCTTGTCCACACAAATGATGGCATCTTTCTCATCTGATGGGATGGTGAGAACTCCCAGCGGCCTGAAGGAAATATGCCCTAGAGGAAATAATAAAGTTGTTATTTATATATTTCCTTTTATCATGATAAATTCTTATTATTCATGCTAGAATTGTATTAGCCGGAAACTTAGTACATGTGTGAATACATAGACAAATAGAGTGTCACTAGTATGCCTCTACTTGACTAGCTTGTTAATCAAAGATGGTTAAGTTTCCTAGCCATAGACATGAGTTGTCATTTGATAAATGAGATCACATCATTAGGGAATGATGTGATTGACTTGACCCATTCCGTTAGCTTAGCACTTGATCGTTTAGTATGTTGCTATTGCTTTCTTCATGACTTATACATGTTCCTACGACTATGAGATTATGCAACTCCCGAATACCGTAGGAACACTTTATGTGCTACCAAACGTCACAACATAACTTGGTGATTATAAAAGTGCTCTACAGGTGTCTCTGATGGTGTTTGTTGAGTTGGCATAGATCGAGATTAGGATTTGTCACTCCGATTGTCGGAGAGGTATCTCTGGGGCCTCTTGGTAATGCACATCACTATAAGCCTTGCAGGCAATGTGGCTAATGAGTTAGTTATGGGATGATGCATTAAGGAACGAGTAAAGATACTTGTCGGTAATGAGATTGAACTAGGTATTGAGATACCGACAATCAAATCTCGGGCAAGTAACATACCGATGACAAAGGGAACAACGTATGTTGTTATGCAGTTTGACCAATAAAGATCTTCGTAGAATATGTGGGAGCCAATATGAGCATCCAGGTTCCAATATTGGTTATTGGTCGGAGACATGTCTCGGTCATGTCTACATAGTTCCCGAACCCGTAGGGTCTGCATGCTTAACGTTCGGTGACGATCGGTATTATGAGTTTATGTGTTTTGATGTACCGAACGTAGTTCAGAGTCCCGGATATGATCATGGACATGACGAGGAGTCTCGAAATGGTCGAGACATAAAGATCGATATATTGGACAACTATATTTGGACGTTGGAATGATTCTGGGTGAGTCCGGGCATATACCGGAGTACCGGGAAGTTACCGGACCCCCCCCCCCGGAGGTATATGGGCCTTATTGAGCCATAGTGGGAGAGAAGAGAGGGAGGCACAGGATGGGGCGCGCCCCCCTCAAGCCCAATTCGAATTGGGTGGGGGGCCGCCCCCCCCCTTTCCTTCCCCCTCTCTCCCCCTTCCTTCCACTCCTAGTCCAACTAGGGAAGGGGGGAATCCTACTCCCGGTGGGAGTAGGACTCCCCATGGGGCGATCCATAGGAGGGCCGGCCCTCCCCCTCCTCCACTCCTTTATATACGGAGGAGGGGGCACCCCATAGACACATAAGTTGATCATTGATCTCTTAGCCCTGTGCGGTGCCCCCCTCCACCATAATCCACCATGGTCATATCGTTGCAGTGCTTAGGCGAAGCCCTGTGCCGGTAGCTTCATCATAACTATCATCACGCCGTCGTGCTGACGAAGCTCTCCCTCGACACTCTGCTAGATCTTGAGTTCATGGGACGTCACCGAGCCGAACGTGTGCAGATCACGGAGGTGTCGTACTTTCGGTACTAAGATTGGTCGGATCGTGAAGATGTACGACTACATCAACCGCGTTGTCATAACGCTTCCGCTTACGGTCTACGAGGGTACATGGACTACACTCTCCCGCTCATTGCTATGCATCACCATGATCTTGCGTGTGCGTAGGATATTTTTGAAATTACCGCATTCCCCAACAGTGGCATCAGAGTCAGGTTTATGCGTAGACGTTATATGCACGAGTAGAACACAAGTGAGTTGTGGGCGATAATAGTCATACTGCTTACCAGCATGTCATTCTTTGATTCGGCGGTATTGTTGGATGAAGCGGCCCGGGCCGACATTACGCGTACGCTTACGCAAGACTAGTTCTACCGACGTGCTTCGCACACAGGTGGCTGGCGGGTGTCAGTTTCTCCAACTTTAGTTGAATCAAGTGTGTCTATGCCCGGTCCTTGTTGAAGGTTAAAACAGCACATACTTGATGAAAAATCGTTGTGGTTTTGATGCGTAGGGAAGAACGGTTCTTGCTCAGCCCGTAGCAGCCACGTAGAACTTGCAACTACAAAGTAGAGGATGTCTAACTTGTTTTTGCAGGGCATGTTGTGATGTGATATGGTCAAGACATGATGCTAAATTTTATTGTATGAGATGATCATGTTTTGTAACAGAGTTATCGGCAACTGGTAGGAGCCATATGGTTGTCCCTTTATTGTATGCAATGCAATCCCCTATAATTGATTTTACTTTATCACTAAGCGGTAGCGGTAGTCGTAGAAACAATAGTTGGCGAGACGACAACGATGCTACCATGGAGATCAAGGTGTCGCGCCGGTGACGATGGTGATCATAACGGTGCTTTGGAGATGAAGATCAAAGGCACAAGATGATGATGGCCATATCATATCACTTATATTGATTGCATGTGATGTTTATCTTTTATGCGTCTTATTTTTCTTAGTTCGACGGTAGCATTATAAGATGATGTCTCACTAAATTTCAAGGTACAAGTGTTCTCCCTGAGTATGCACCATTGCGAAAGTCCGTCGTGCCGAGACACCACGTGATGATCAGGTGTGATAAGCTCTACGTTCACATACAATGGGTGCAAGCCAGTTTTGCACATGCAGAATACTCGGGTTAAACTTTACGAGCCTAGCATAATGGCCTCGAAACACTAAGACCGAAAGGTCGAGCGTGAATCATATAGTAGATATGATCGACATAGTGATGTTCAGCATTGAAAACTACTCCATCTCACGTGATGATCAGACATGGTTTAGTTGATTTGGATCACGTGATCACTTAGATGATTAGAGTGATGTCTATCTAAGTGGGAGTTCTTAAGTAATATGATTAATTGAACTTTAATTTATCATGAACTTAGTACCTGATAGTATTTTGCATGTCTATGTTGTTGTAGATCAATGGCCCGTGCTACTGTTCCTTTGAATTTTAATGCATTCCTTGAGAAAGCTAACTTGAAAGATGATGGTAGCAATTACACGGACTGGGTCCGTAACTTGAGTATTATCCTCATTGCTGCACAGAAGAATTACGTCCTGGAAGCACCGCTAGGTGCAAGACCCACTACAGGTGCAACGCCGGACGTTGTGAACGTCTGGCAGAGCAAAGCTGATGACTACTCGATAGTTCAGTGTGCCATGCTTTACGGCTTAGAACCGGGACTTCAACGACGTTTTGAACGTCATGGAGCATATGAGATGTTCCAGGAGTTGAAGTTAATATTTCAAGCAAATGCCCGGATTGAGAGATATGAAGTCTCCAATAAGTCCTATAACTACAAGATGGAGGAGAATAGTTCTGTCAGTGAACATATACTCAAAATGTCTGGGTATAAC
The DNA here is from genome assembly GCF_002162155.2 of Triticum dicoccoides. Taxonomy (NCBI): domain Eukaryota; kingdom Viridiplantae; phylum Streptophyta; class Magnoliopsida; order Poales; family Poaceae; genus Triticum; species Triticum dicoccoides. The sequence continues at coordinate 464,253,417 of NC_041387.1, read as the reverse complement.
AACCACTTGATTCAGCTGGGAGTTAATCTTCCTGACGCTAGTGTTAGTGTTATTGACAGGATTCTTCAATCACTGCCACCAAGCTACAAGAGCTTGCTACCTCTTAAGCATTGCGTTGGATTTTCTGAGAGAGGAGAGGATGATGCAGCAAAGTAGCGTAAGTATTTCCCTCAGTTTTTGAGAACCAAGGTATCAATCCAGCAAGAGACCACGCACAAGTCCCTCGTACCTACACAAAACGATAGCAACTCGCAACCAACGCTTAAGGGTTGTCAATCCCTTCACGGTCACTTACGAGAGTGAGATCTGATAGAGATAATATTTTTGGTATTTTTGATAGATAGATGGAAAGTAAAAACTAAAGGCAAAGTAAAAACAAAGCAAGTAAATAAAGTGATATAGATTGATCTGATGAGAATAGACCCGGGGGCCATAGGTTTCACTAGTGGCTTCTCTCAAGAGCATAAGTATTCTACGGTGGGTGAACAAATTACTGTTGAGCAATTGACAGAATTGAGCATAGTTATGAGTATATCTAGGCAATGATCATGTATATAGGCATCACGTCCAAAACAAGTAGATCGAAACGATTCTGCATCTACTACCATTACTCCACTCATCGACCACTATCCAGCATGCATCTAGAGTATTAAGTTAAAAACAGAGTAACGCCGTAAGCAAGATGACATGATGTAGAGGGATAAATTCATGCAATATGGTAAAAACCCCATCTTGTTATCCTCGATGGCAACAACACAATATGTGCCTTGCTGCACCTTCTGTCACTAGGTAAGGACACCGCAAGATTGAACCCAAAGCTAAGCACTTCTCCCATTGCAAGAACTACCAATCTAGTTGGCCAAACCAAAAAGGATAATTAGAAGAGACTTGCAAAGATAACTCAATCATACATAAAAGAATTCAGAGAAGAATCAAATATTTTCCATAGATAATACTGGATCATAAACCCACAATTCATCTCTCTCAACAAACACACCACAAAAAGAAGATTACATCGAATAGATCTCCATGAGATAGGGGGGGACATTGTATTGAGATCCAATAAGAGAGAAGAAGCCATCTAGCTACTAGCTATGGACCCGAAGGTCTGAAGTAAACTACTCACACTTCATCGAAGGGGATATGGTGATGATGTAGAAGCCCTCCATGGTGGATGCCCCCTCCGCCGGAGCTTCAGAACAGGCCCCAAGATGGGATCTCGTGGATACAGAAGGTTGCGGCGGTGGAATTAGGTTTTTGGCTCCTGTTCTGATCGTTCGGGGATACGTAGGTATATATAGGAGGAAGGAGTACGTCGATGGAGCTCTGAGGGGCCCACGAGGTAAAGGGGCGCGCCCAGGGGGGTTCCCTCCACCCTCGTGACCTCCTCGGAGACTTCTTGGAGTAGGGCCCAAGTCTCCTGGATCACGTTCGGTTGGAAAATCACGATCCTGAAGGTTTCATTCCGTTTGGACTCCGTTTGATATTATGTTTCTTCGAAATACTGAAAAAGGCAAAAAAAACAGCAATTCTCGGTTGGGCCTCCGATTAATAGGTTAGTCCCAAAAGTAATATAAAAGTGGAAAATAAAGCCCAATATAGTCCAAAATAGTAGATAAAATAGCATGGAGCAATCAAGAATTATAGATACATTGGAGACGTATCAGGCATCCCCAAGCTTAATTCCTGCTCGTCCTCGAGTAGGTAAATGATAAAAAAAGAATTTTTGATGCGGAGTGATACTTTGGCATAATTTCAACATAAATCTTCTTAATTGTGATATGAATATTCAGATCTGAAAGATTCAAGACAAAAGTTCATATTGACACAAAAATAATAATACTTCAAGCATACTAATCAAAGCAATCATGTCTTCTCAAAATAACATGGCAAAAGAAAGTTCATCCCTACAAAATCATATAGTTAGGCTATGCTTCATTTCCGTCACACAAAGATGTTCCCAACTTCTATACCCCCGATGACAAGCCAAGCAATTGTTTCATACTTAAATAATCTCAAACTTTTTCAACCTTCACGCAATACATGAGCGTGAGCCATGGATATAGCACTATGGGTGGAATAGAATATGCTGATGGGGATTGTGTGGAGAAGACAAAAAAAGTCTCACATTGACGAGGCTAATCAACGGGCTATGGAGATGTCCATCAATTGATGTCAACATGAGTGAGTAGGGATTGCCATGCAACGGATGCACTAGAGCTATGAATGCTCAACAAAAGAAAACTAGTGGGTGTGCATCCAACTCGCTTGCTCACGAAGACCTAGGGCATTTGAGGAAGCCCATCGTAGGAATATACAAGCCAAGTTCTATAATGAAAAATTCCCACTAGTATGAAAAGACAACTTATGAGACTCACTACATGAGGAACAAGGTGCTACTTTGAAGCACAATATATGAGACTCACTACATGAAGAACAAGGTGCTACTTCGAAGCACAAGTGTGGAAAAAGAGATAGTAGCATTGCCCTTTCTTTTCCTTTTTTCTTTTTTTTGGGCCTTTCTTTTTTTCTTTTGGCCTTTCTCTTTTTTTTATTTGGTCAATGCTCTAATAATGATGATCATCACACTTCTATTGATTACAACATAAGGATTACAACTCAAGACTTAAAACAAGATATGACTCTATATGAATGCCTCCGGTGGTGTACCGGGATGGTGCAATGAATCAAGAGTGACATGTATGGAAAATAATGCATGGTGGCTTTGCCACAAATACGATGTCAACTACATGATCATGCAATGGCAATATGACAAAAGTAATGTATGTCATGATGATGATGATGGAAGTTGCATGGCAATATATCTCGGAATGGCTATGGAAATGCCATGATAGGTAGGTATGGTGGCTGTTTTGAGGAAGATATAAGGAGGTTTATGTGTGATAGAGTATATCATATCACGGGGTTTGGATGCACCGGTGAAGTTTGCGCCAACTCTCAAGGTGAGAAAGGGCAATGCACGGTACCGAAGAGGCTAGTAAAGGCGGAAAGGTGAGAGTGCGTATAATCCATGGACTCAACATTAGTCAAAAGAACTCATATACTTATTGAAAAAAATTAGAAGTCATCAAAAATTCAAGTACTACACGCATGCTCCTAGGGGGATAGATTGGTAGGAAAAGATCATCGCTCATCCCCGACCGCCACTCATAAGGATGCACAAGCCAGGTACACTTCATGTTTCAAATTTGTTACACAACTTTAACCATACGTGCATGCTACGGGATTTGCAAACTTCAACACAAGTATTTCTCAAATTCATAATCACCCAACTAGCACGACTTTGATATTATCACCTCCATATCTCAAAACAATTATCAAGCATCAAACTTATCTTAGTATTCAACTCACTCAAAAGAAAGTTTCACATATCTTGAACACCAAGTATATTAACATTAAGCAAATTACCATGCTATTAAAGACTATCAAAATAATCTAAGTGAAGCATGAGAGATCAATAGTTTCTTTAAAACAAATCCACCACCGTGCTCTAAAAGATCTAAGTGAAGCACTAGAGCAAAAATTATCACGCTCAAAAGATATAAGTGAAGTAATATGAGCAAAACTATCAAGCTCAAAAGATATAAGTGAAGCACATAGAGTATTCTAACAAATTCCAAATCATGTATGGCTCTCTCAAAATATTTGTACAGCAAGGATGATTGTGGTAGACTAACAAGCAAAGACACAAATAATACAAGACGCTCCAAGCAAAACACATATCATGTTGGTGAATAAAAATATAGCTCCAAGTAAATTACCGATGGAAGTGGACGAAAGAGGGGATGCCTTCCGGGGCATCCCCAAGCTTTGACTTTTTTGTGTCCTTGGACTATCTTGGGGTTGCCATGGGCATCCCCAAGCTTAGGCTCTTGCCACTCCTTGTTCCATAATCCATCAAAAGAATTCACCCAAAACTTGAAAACTTCACAACACAAAACTCAACAGAAATCTCGTGAGCTCCGTTAGAGAAAGAAAACAAAAGACTACTTCAAGGTACTGTAATTAACTCATTCTTTAATTATATTGGCGTTAAACCTACTGTATTCCAACTTCTCTATGGTTTATAAACTAATTTACTAGCCATAGATTCATCAAATAAGCAAACAACACACGAAAAACAGAATCTGTCAAAAACAGAACAGTCTGTAGCAATCTGTAACTAACGCAAACTTCTGGAACTCTAAATTTTTTACAAAAATAGGAAGTCCTGGAAAATTTATTTGTTGATCATCAGCAAAAAGAATCAACGCAAAATCACGTTCCTGTGATTTATCATAACTAAATTTGTACGTGCAAAGTTTCTGTTTTTTAGCAGAATCAAATCAACTATCATCGTAGGTTATCCTATAGGTTCTACTTGGCACAAACACTAATTAAAACATAAAAACACATCCAAACATAAGGTAGATGGATTATTTATTCCTAAACAGAAGCAAAAACAAAAAACACGAAATAAAACTGGGTTGCCTCCCAACAAGCGCTATCGTTTAACACCCCTAGCTAGGCATAAAAGCAAGGATAGATCTAGGTATTGCCATCTTTGGTAGGCAATTCTTCAATGAGGCATCTACCTCCTTTAGGATTTTCTTTCTTACTAGTAGTTGTCAGATTTTCAGGCAAAAGATCAAAAAATTCATCTATAGCAAAAGGTTCCTTAATGATGGAAAAAAGATTGGGATGAACGCTTATAGATTTAAGATCCGCAGTTTCTTTACTAGGTGATTCACCCTTATTCTTAGGAACATAAATAAGCTTAGTATTTTTGGTAGACAAACTTGGAGTATTTTGCACGGAAGAAAAAGCGGTTCCCAAATTAGTAATAATACCCTCAAGTTTATCGATTCTTGTAGAGTCTACATTTATTTTTTCATTAACTATGGGATCTTTTTCTTCAATATTTTTCAAAGTCATTCCTACCTTAGATCCATATTGGGTAATTTGATTGTGGGTCTTTTTATCAAGATTTTCAACTGATTCAATGGTAGCAACTTTATTTTCAATAGCTTCAAGCCTTTGCATAACATGCTCCAAAGTTAATGTAGTTCCATTAATCAAAAGGGGTGGTGAGCCAAATATATCTATTAAAGCATTATAAGAATCAAAAGTATGGCTACCCAAAAAATTCCCTTCGGTAATGGTATCAAGGATATATCTATACCAAGGATTAGCACCTACGTAAAAATTGCGAAGAAGAACTGAGGTAGATTGCTTCCTGGTAGATTTATTTTGAGCATTGCAAATTCTATACCAAGCATCTATTAGATTTTCTCCCTCCCTTTGTTTAAAATTTAAGACTTCATTCTCGTGAGATAACGGAGACGATAAGAAACTAGTCATGACGACAAGCAAACTAACACAGGAGCAAACAGAAAGGCAAAGGGGAAAAGGCAAACGGGAAAGAGAGGAGGAGATTGGGAAAGAGAGGGCAAATAAAGCGGCAAGGGTGAAGTGGGGGAGAGGAAATCGAGAGGCAAATGGCAAATAATGTAATGCGAGAGATAGGGATTGCGATGGGTACTTGGTATAGTTGACTTGCTTCCGTGAGCCTCCGCGGCAACGGCGCCAGAAATTCTTCTTGCTACCTCTTGAGCACTGCGTTGGATTTCCCCGAAGAGGAGAGGATGATGCAGCAAAGTAGCATAAGTATTTCCCTTAGTTTTTGAGAACCAAGGTATCAATCCAGTAGGAGACCACGCACAAGTCCCTCGTACCTACACAAAACGATAGCAACTCGCAACCAACGCTTAGGGGTTGTCAATCCCTTCACGGTCACTTACGAGAGTGAGATCTGATAGAGATAATATTTTTGGTATTTTTGATAGATAGATGCAAAGTAAAAAAGTAAAGGCAAAGTAAAAACAAAGGAAGTAAATAAAGTGATATAGATTGATATGATGAGAATAGACCCGGGGCCCATAGGTTTCACTAGTGGCTTCTCTCAAGAGCATAAGTATTCTACGGTGGGTGAACAAATTACTGTTGAGCAATTAACAGAATTGAGCATAATTATAAGTATATCTAGGCAATGATCATGTATATAGGCATCATGTCCAAAACAAGTAGATCGAAACGATTCTGCATCTACTACTATTACTCCACTCATCGACCGCTATCCAGCATGCATCTAGAGTATTAAGTTAAAAACAGAGTAACGCCGTAAGCAAGATGACATGATGTAGAGGGATAAATTCATGCGATATGATAAAAACCCCATCTTGTTATCCTCGATGGCAACAATACAATACATGCCTTGCTGCCCCTTCTGTCACTGGGTAAGGACACCGCAAGATTGAACCCAAAGCTAAGCACTTCTCCCATTGCAAGAACTACCAATCTAGTTGGCCAACCCAAAAAGGATAATTCGAAGAGACTTGCAAAGATAACTCAATCATACATAAAAGAATTCAGAGAAGAATCAAATATTTTCCATAGATAATACTGGATCATAAACCCACAATTCATCGGTCTCAACAAACACACCGCAAAAAGAAGATTACATCGAATAGATCTCCACGAGAGAGGGGGAGAACATTGTATTGAGATCCAAAAAGAGAGAAGAAGCCATCTAGCTACTAGCTATGGACCCGAAGGTCTGAAGTAAACTACTCACACTTCATCGGAGGGGCTATGGTGATGATGTAGAAGCCCTCCGTGGTGGATGCCCCCTCCGGTGGAGCTCCGAAACAGGCCCCAAGATGGGATCTCGTGGATACAGAAGGTTGCGGCGGTGGAATTAGGTTTTTGGCTCCTGTTCTGATCGTTCGGGGATACGTAGGTATATATAGGAGGAAGGAGTACGTCGGTGGAGCTCTGAGGGGCCCACGAGGTAGGGGGCGTGCCCAGGGGGGCGCACCCTCCACCCTCGTGACCTCCTCGGAGACTTCTTGGAGTAGGGTCCAAGTCTCCTGGATCACATTTGGTTGGAAAATCACGACCCCAAAGGTTTCATTCCGTTTGGACTCCGTTTGATTTTCTATTTCTTCGAAATACTGAAAAAGGCAAAAAACAGCAATTCTGGGTTGGGCCTCCGGTTAATAGGTTAGTCCCAAAAGTAATATAAAAGTGGAAAATAAAGCCTAATATAGTCCAAAACAGTAGATAAAGTAGCATGGAGCAATCAAAAATTATAGATACGTTGGAGACGTATCGGAGCTTCGTGATGAACTATAATATGCAAGGGATGAACAAGACAATTCCCGAGCTCTTTGCAATGCTAAAGGCTGCACAGGCAGAAACATGCAGCATCAAAGAGCTTCTTCAGACGGCTTTAGCACAGCAAGAGGCATACTCATACAGCCGAGACAGGATCCATTCAACCCTGCGTCCAAGCCGGACCCCGAGTTATAGCAGGCACATGGATTCAGCGGCTGTTTCAAGCAACGCCTGGTGCCATGACCAGCCGTGCGGGCATGACCCAGCGCGTGATGGAGCTCTTAACTTGATTGATCAGGACAGAATACGTCAAGAGGCTGAGCGGGTGGCTTAACAGGCAGCTCAGCGGGCGGCTTACCAGCCTTTTCCGGTTTATCCGATGACTTCTACTGAGGCAGGCGTGACCACTAGGACCGGAGGTGTCCCTTGTCTGGTGTCGTCTCTGCGTAACGAGCGTTTGCCCAAGGATTTCAAAGGTCCTCGGAAGGTGCCCAATTATACGGCCAACTTACAGCTTGGGGCGTGGATTGAAAGTTATGAGATGGCTATGAAGCTACTGGAGGTCAGCGATGCTGCGATGGCCATGTACTTCACCATGATGTTGGATGGGACTGCTCGCACTTGGTTGAAGGGGTTGCCGCCTAATTCCATCGGTTCATGGGCAGAGTTAAAAGCCCGGTTCATTCAGAACTTCAAGGATACATGCAAGCAGCCCATGTCAATTGTGGATTTGACTAATTGCAAGCAAGTGGATGGTGAGTCCATGACCCATTGGGTGCGCCGGGTCAAGGCCATAATGCATTCGTCTGATAAGATCGATGCCAGCTCTGCTGTCTTAATGTTGGAGAAAAATTGCCGTTTTGCACCTCTGAAGATGAAGCGGGGCCAGCTGATGGCGGCTCTAGTCAAGTACGCCGACTCTGATAGTACCAAGGATCTCGAGGTTGATGATGAAAAGACAGCGAAGGGAAAAAAGAATGGCAACACCAAGGGTCCTCGGCATAACCCGGCAAATCAAGGAGGTAATCATAAACATAGGGCTGATGGTAGGTTGGAGTTCGTGGCTAACACCAATGCGCAGGGCAACAATCAACGACGGAAGGGGAGGCCACCTCCTCGGTCCGGAGGGTCAAGCTCCATGCTTGAGCAGTTGTTGAATGAGCCTTGTCCGAGACACGGCACCCCGCAGAAACCGGCCACTCACCTATGGAAGGACTGCACGATCATGAAGGCTTTCAAGAATTCCAACATGTTCGACGGTAATCATGGGCCTGGCGGCGACTCAGGTGGCGGCGGCTTTCATGGCCCGGGCGGCGGTTCAAATTCCAATTTTCATAACTCTTAGGGTAATCAAGGTGGTTATAATCAACAATCTGGCCAGGGAGGTCAGCAGCAGCAGCAGCAAGGTGGATATCAGAGTAATCCAAAGCAGCTGAATAGTGGACAATATCATGTGTTTACCACCAGTTTGTGCAAACGAGACAAGAAGCTTCATAAGAGGGCTGTGAATGCTGTTGAGCCGGCAGTTCCTCATTATTTGAGATGGTCTGAGCAGCCTATTATATGGAGTAGGGAAGATCACCCTCCCCGGGTTGAAAATCCGGGTCACTTGGCCTTGGTGATGGTACATCAGATTGGTGGGTATAAATTCACTAAGGTGCTCATGGATGGAGGCAGTAGCATCAACATCCTCTATTATGAGACTTTTCGTCGCATGGGTTTGACTGATAAAAATCTCAAGACTTCCAACACTGTTTTTCATGGAGTGGTCCCTGGTAAGTCGGCATACCTAGTGGGTAAGATTGAGCTGGAGGTAGCCTTTGGATATGAGCATGATTCTAGGGCTGAGAAGTTAACCTTTGAGGTGGTCAAAATCAAGAGCCCGTATCACGCCCTGTTCGGATGGCCGGCTTATGCCAAGTTCATGGCACGGCCATGTTATGTTTATTTGCAGCTCAAGATGCCGGGTCATAAGGGCACCATCACAGTGCATGGGAGCCGAAAGATAGCCTTGGAATGTGAGGAAGATGATGCTGCTTACGCTGAATCTATTTGTGTGACAAAGGAATTGAAGTTCTACAAGGACAATGTTGACCCGGCAGACATGACGTCTTTGAAGAATCCAACCACAGAGCATGAGCTGGTAATGAAGTTTAAGTCGTTCGATGACACCAAGCTTGTTGATTTTGTGCCAGGCGACTCGTCTAAGCAGCTCAGTATTAGTGCCAATCTGGATCCCAAATAGGAAAGCACGCTCATCGAGTTCATCCATGAGAACCGGGACATCTTTGCATGGAAGACTTCTGACATGCCAGGTGTACCGAGAGAAATCGTTGAGCAAACTCTTAATATTGATCCAAAATTTAAGTTGGGCAAGTAGTTTCTTCGGTGGTTCAATGAACAGAGGTGTAAGGTCATTGGTGAGGAAGTAGCCCGGCTCTTGGCGGTCGGGTTCATTATTGAAGTTTTTCATCCAGAGTGGTTGGCTAACCTAGTGCTGGTGCTTAAGAAGAACGGCACTTGGCGTATGTGTGTGGATTACACGGATTTAAACAAAGCTTGTCCGGCTGATCCCTTCGCTCTCCCTCGTATTGATGAGATCATTGATGCTACGGTGGGTTGTGAGCGCCTGAGTTTTTTGGATGCTTATTCTGGTTATCATCAGATCAAGATGGCAGTTAAGGACCAGGAGAAGACAGCTTTTATTACTCCATTTGGAGCCATCTGCTATGTGTCTATGCCTTTTGGGCTTAAGAGTGCCCAGGCGACTTATCAGCGGTGTGTGCAGAACTCTCTTGATAATCAGATTGGGCGTAATGTCCATGCTTATGTGGACGACATTGTGGTGAAATCCAGACTGAAGGAGACCTTGATAGATGATCTGAAGGAGACCTTTGATAACCTTTGGGTCTACAACATGACACTTAACCCGGCCAAGTGTGTTTTTGGTGTGCCTACAGGCAAGCTGTTGGGTTTTCTGGTTTCTAACAGAGGCATTGAGGCTAACCCGGAGAAGATCAAGGCGATCACTTCTTTGGCTAAGCCGGCGTGTATCAATGATGTTCAGTGTTTGGCGGGTCGTATTGCCGCTTTAAGCCGGTTCATAAGCCGGTTAGGTGAGAAGGCCATACCACTGTATCAGATGATGAAGAAGACATATGACTTCATCTGGAGTGATGCTACTCAAGCTGCCTTTGAAGACTTGAAGAGACAGTTAGCTGAGCCACCAGTCCTTGCTGCTCCCATTGACAAAGAGCCATTATTGTTATATGTGGCTTCCAACACACGTGTCGTCGGTGTGGCCATTGTGGTGGAGCGCAAGGAGGCTGGTAAAGAACATCTGGTTCAACGGCTGGTGTCGTGGAACTGTCACATCAGATGTCCTCGTGAAAGGACTTAGTTGTGGAGCCATTGCAACTAGGAAGCTTGAAGGGGTTAATTGGGACAAAGGACACGAGAGGTTTATACTAGTTCGGCCCCTTATGGTGAAGGTAAGGCCTACGTCTAGTTGGGTTGGTATTGATGTTTCGATGACCAGGGAGCGAGATACGCTATGCCCGGCTCTCGATGAGTTGTTTCTTGCCCTAAGCCGCTGGCGGGTCGTCCCCTTATATACACGGGTTGACCTCCTTCGGCTTACAGAGTCCCGGCTGGCTTATAAACAGTGTCCGGCTCGGTGACTAGTTAAATCTACCTTATGATACAAGTCATGCCATTACGGCGGTTTACTACGACGGGCCTTAAGTCGCCTGTGGGCCTTAGGCCCTTTATTGAACCGCCATCTTCATGCTAGGTCTTGGACTTCTTCCTGATGAGTCTTCTTTGCGTAACCCGGCCCCTCCTGGGCGGCTTACTCAAATAGTTATATTCCCAACAGCCGGTTTATTACATCAGCGAGGTCCTTATTGAGTCCAAGCAAAGGTATCCACATTGGCAGAAGCTCGTTTATGGGGTGTTCACGACAAGCCGGAAACTTAAGCAGTATTTTCTGGGTCATCCTATCACTGTGGTCAGTTCTGCTCCTTTGGGAGATATCATTCAAAACAGAGAAGCCACAGGACGAGTCGCCAAGTGGGCCATTGAACTTGGGCCTCATGGTTTAAAGTATGTGCCACGCACTACTATCAAGTCTCAAGCACTGGTGGACTTCATCAGCGACTGGACAGAGCTGCAGATGCCTGAAGAGAAGCCGAACAACACATATTGGACTATTCACTTTGATGGGTCTAGGCAATTGGAGGGCTCGGGGGCAGGAGTTGTTTTAGCTTCCCCTCGAGGTGAAAAAATTTGTTATGTGCTATGATTGATGTTTCCTTGTACTAACAATGCATCTAAGTATGAGGCCTTGCTCCATGGTCTTCGGATGGCTAAGGAGATGAGCTTAAGTCGGGTAAGGTGCTTCGGCGACTCAGATTTGGTGGCTCAGCAAGTTTCAGGCAAGTGGGATTCCAAGGACCCTCTCATGGAGGCTTATCACCGTGAAGTTGATGCCATTGCTGGACATTTCAAGGGTTACCAAGTGGAGCACATTGATCGCAGAAAGAATGAGGCGGTTGATGCTTTAAGCCGGCTGGGGTCTCAGCGTAAGCCGGTGTCGCCTAATACTTTCTTGGATATTCTGCATAACCCTTCTGTCAAGTTACCTACAGAGGAAGACTTGGCTGTTCCTGACCCGGAAGCACAATTGGTGGCGGCTCTTCACGTCATCCCAGATTGTACAGTGCCATACTTGGCTTACATGACCCGGGGCGAGTTGCCTGAGGATGAAACCTTGGCCAAGCAGATAACCCGGCGATCTAAGTCAACGAAAATTGCTAATGGCGAGTTGCATCACCACAGTGTCACTAGGGCGTTTCAGCTTTATGTTTCTCCTGAGGAAGGCCAAGAAATTCTTCGTGAGATTCATGAAGGGGAGTGTGGCCATCATGCCGGGTCAAAGTCCCTTGTGGCCAAGGCTTTCCGTCATGGATTTTATTGGCTAACGGCTCACGCTGACGCGGAGGATCTGGTCATTAAATGTGACGGTTGTCATAAATTCTCGAGACGTGCCCATGTACCGGCTCAAGAGTTGAGGATGATTCCAATTACTTGGCCATTTGTAGTCTGGGGGCTTGACATGGTTGGGCCTTTCAAAAGGTCCAAAGATAAAAAGACCCACCTCTTGGTGGTGGTTGACAAGTTCACAAAGTGGGTGGAGGTAGAGCCAGTTAGCAAGTGTGATGCAGCTACGGCGGTTCAATTCATGAAGAAGGTGATATTTTGCTTCGGCTTTCCACACAAGCTTATAACTGACAATGGTACCTATCTGTCTAAAGGCGCCATGGAAGAATTTTGTCAACATGAGCATATTCGGCTCGATGTTTCATCAATGGCTCATCCTCAGTCCAATGGTCAAGCTGAACGAGCCAATCAGGAAATCTTGAAAGGCATCAATCCCCGGTTGTTGGTTCCTTTACAACGGACACCGGGTTGTTTGGTCGAGGAGTTACCCTCTATGATATGGACCATCAATACTATTCCTAACAGGTCTACGGGTTACACGCCTTTCTTCATGGTGTACGGAGCAGAGGCGGTTTTGCCTAGTGACATCCGTCATGACTCGCCCCGTGTGGCGGCTTACGTTGAAACTTATAACGAACAAGCTCGTCAGGATGCACTTGACCTGTTGGATGAAAAGCGTGACCTGGCAGCAGCCCGCTCGGCGATTTACCAACAAGACCTCCGCTGCTATCACAGCCGTCGGGTTAAGTCTAGAACCTTTCAGGAAGGTGATTTGGTGCTCCGGCTCATCCAGGATCAAACTGATGCACATAAGTTATCCCCACCTTGGGAAGGGCCCTTTGTGGTCATCAAGAACTTGAACAGCGGGTATACTACCTTATTGACGTTGAGAGCACAAAGACTCACGTAAGTCGGAGGAAGAGACCCGTCGGCCGTGGAATATCGCTCATCTTCGGCCTTACTACACTTGAGCCACCGGCTCTCATGATGTACATATTTTGACGATGTATATATTATAACTAAAGCAGGACCTCTGTCCTTTTCATCCTCAAAGATCATATGTCTTCATCATTGTCTTTTCAAATGATCACTTAGGGGCTGATCGTATCCGAATCTAGCTTAACCCTCTTGGTCCGGCTCATGATCGTATTCGAATCTAGCCGTTAAACCTCAGGATCACTAGGGGGCTTCCTGTTCAAACATAGGTCGTATTTGAACCAAATAGAACATAGTTGTCGGAGCCCTCTTGATCGGCACAATTCCAAGCTCACTAGGGGGCTTCTTGATGGTATTCGAATCATAGCTTAACCCCTTTTGGGTCTGACTTTGATCGTATTCGAATCAGAGTCGTGAAAAAACTCTCAAGGTCATTAGGGGGCTTCCTGTTCAAACATAGGTCATATTCGAACCAAAGAAAACATGGCTGTCGGTACCCTCTTGATCGGTGCAACGCTAAAGCCACTAGGGGCTACATGATCGTATTCGAATCCTAGCTTAACCCCTTTGAAATGGTTTACTGATCGTATTCGAATCAGAAGCCTTGAATTTTTTCATTCTATTTGGTTTAAGTTTTATTTGAAAGCAGCCTTTATTTTGATTTGAGACTTTTTTGTTCAAAGATCTATGTGTAAGTGTGGTTTAAATTTAACCCGGCTTATTTTGGATGATAAGTCGCCAACACATGAGAATCATTGTATCTTTGGAAGTGTTGGCTTTCAAATATTGGGTTATCACCCTTACTGTTCGGGTTATATAAACCAGCAGTAGAAATCAAAAGACCACGGGTATGATATTATAGTTGTGTTTCAAAATTATATGTCACAACAGGCTTATATGTGACTCTTTTTCCATCTTAATGGTAATATGTCAAGATATTATGACCCGCCTTGCAGTAAGCCGCCAAGGGATCTTGTGATTTATTTCTGTGTGCAGGACAGTTAAAAGACTTGCTCAAGCATAAGGAAAACAGATGATAAGTACAATATGGGTGAATTTAAGATGGCGGCTTAACAGTATTGAGCACCAAAAGCATGCACGATGGCACGGCAAAGCAAAGTTATTTCTACTCTATTACATGACTCCCTGAGTCCAAATGATTCACGTTGTTCTTCAGCACATCACAGGTATGAGCCGCCATGGCGGATTAATTCTTGTGTTGACCTGATGCGTCCGGATCAGTCCTCTCCGCTTCTTCGCCATGTTCCCTTTCCTGTAAGGTTGATGATGACCAGTCAATGCTATTCAAAGCTTCAAATTCATCTTCATCATCAATTAGTCCGGCCGGGTCAACTTCAGGGGCGAAGGTATGCTTACGGATTGGGGGGATCAGGCTGGTCACTTTATAATGTGGCGTTGGAATTCTCCGGTTCTCCATGTCATAACCCTGCTAGTACTTGGTGAGATCTGCTTCATCAGCTATCAGGGTGGCCACGGGGCGTATTTCCTTTACACAAGTGGCGAAATCTTCCTGTTCGAAGGGAGTGCCATCCTCCTTAAGGCTTGGATAACCAATGCCGATGTCGGCCGGGTCTAACTCCGGTAGCCAAGCTTTGGCCCGGCTCAAGGCAGCCACGGCTCCGGCTCTTGCAGATGACCACCTTAGTTCATGGAATCGTTGGGGTAGCACAAAAATCTTCCTTAGTACATCTGCCAGTTGGGTGGGAACTTCATTGGACAGGGCCACTGTGGCTAAAGCATGCTGAGATCCGGTTTAGAGTTGTTCCACCAACGTGTAAACCGCCTTCAGCTTTATCAGCATGTCCTGGTTAAGATTTGAACTCCTGGGGCCTGCATAAACAATGTCAGGTGATCAATAGAAAGATTCAAGTATTTAACACTTGCAGGGCGACTTACCGAAGATGGCTGAGACCATCTGAGATACATGGCATTTTAAACCGGATAATTCGACGGACGCCTCTTCAAGAGCCGCCTCTGCCTTCTCAGTTCGATTGATCAAAGCAATTTTTTCATCAGCCCAGGCCTTTTTCTCCATTTCAAAGTCTTTTTTTTAGTTTCTCTTGTTTAGATATACTGAATTCAAACTTGGAGTTGGCTCTTTGGGTTTCCGTCTCTTGTGCCTCTAGGCCGTTCTTCAAATCAGATACTTCTGATTCAAGTTGACTGGTGGTGGCATGTACAAATACCGGGTCAAAATCATGATTATTGTCATGCAATATTAAAGTGCCAAGCCTTTTGCAAGCAAAAACACTTGGCACTTGGGGGCTAATGTCTACCGACGAATTTTACTTAAAGTGGTGGTTCATGAGAGCAAGTCCCAAGCACTTTGCAAGCAAGAGTACTTGGCACTTAGGGGCTAATGCATATTGTTGTTCAAGTTTTTCAAGTATTTTATTCTATACAACCATATGAAGGACCGGCTCAACCATGCTGATTAAGCCAACCCTTGGGGACTACGGAGTAAGCCGATTTCTTACATGTTATCCAAATATATCACTAATGTTATTAAGCTTGTTTTTAAGTCTACATCATATTCATCATAAGCAATAGATTTGGGGGCTGGCATAATAAGGATAACCTAGTACAAAGAAGGGATTGTACCTCAAACTTCTGGTGCATCTGCTTCACCATATCAATTTCAACATCACGGCTGCTGTGTACTTTGCTCAGATAGCCAGAAAAAACCTCCCCAATACTCATATGTGTGTAATCAGCCACATCAAGCTTGACCCTGCGGCGTTCCAGAAGCTCCTCCTTGGCGGAACATTTGGCCAGCACGGTTGGCCTCCCCGGCTCAACAAAGCCGGTCTTGGTGATCTCGACATCGGGGTCTTGAGGATCATCCTTCCTGGCCGGGCTAGGAATTTCCAGGTTTTCAGAGCCATCGGCAGCTCGCTCGGTAGGCGGGTTAGCAACTGGCGTTGGCGTGTCATGAGCTGGCTCAGGTGGCGTCTCATGAGTTGAGGTTTCAGGTGCGGCCATTCCAAGTTCTGACTCGTTGAAAATCGACTCTTCGGTCGTCTTGTTCTTCTTTACCTTCTTGCTAGGCTTTGCTTTTTCGCTGCATAAAATCAAAAGATTAGTACAAATAAAGAGAATTGAAATGAATACAGGATAAGTAAGTCATCATTACCCTGGAGCAGTCTTGAAAGCCGGCAAGTTGGACTGCATTGAGTCGCCGAAGGTAGGAGAAGTTTCCTGATAATTCGAGTCAGAAGAGTTGAGTGGTTGACGAGTGAGACCCGCCAAAGGATAAAAGGGATTTAAATCAAAGGTGACCTTGTTCCGGCGCTTCCTTGGTGTATTCAGTAAGCCAGAGGAGAGTTCCGCATCCTTGCTAGTCCGGGTCTGCCTCCGGCTCTCATGAATCTGTCGCTTCAAAAGAAATTGAGGATCTTTATAAGCTAAGGGATGTGAAAATCTTACTTTCCGGGTTACTCTTCGGATTTTCTGTCTTGGCAAAGGCTCAGAGTCGGAGGAAATGATCGTTACCTATTCATCCTTGCCATGACTTGTTCCTATGTCCTCCTGTTGATAATCAGTGTCAATAAGATGGTTAAAAAATGAGCCAAGAGAGTCAAGGGCTACCTCTGACTCAGAAGAACCTTCTAGCCAAAGAAACT
Organism: Triticum dicoccoides; assembly: GCF_002162155.2. Taxonomy (NCBI): domain Eukaryota; kingdom Viridiplantae; phylum Streptophyta; class Magnoliopsida; order Poales; family Poaceae; genus Triticum; species Triticum dicoccoides. Next base: position 464,236,660 of record NC_041387.1, on the reverse strand, counting down.
CAGAGGCGGTGGCCTTCTTGCTCTTCTTCCTTGCAGCCTCTTTCCTAGCGGCTCTCTTAGTAAAGGCATGAGTACAGATGAAACATCAAAGGATGAAGGTAATTTATTCTGATGGGCGGCGGCTTACCGCTTGAGCCGGGTTAGCTTCACAGAAGGGGCTTAATCCCACCTTACCGCAGTCTGCTAGGCTTTCATTCAGAAGAGACTTGGTCATGTCATTGATGGCGTGGTCAGGCAAATCATTAGAGCTATGCTGCAGAGGGTCATCTTTCTTTCATGTGTAGGTACACATCAGGCCGGGGCGGCGGCTCAATGGAATAACCCGCCAGGCGAGCCAAACCAGGACTAAATCAATGCCATTTAGCATGTTCCCTAGAAGAGCCTTCATTTTAGCCAGGGTGGGGGTGAGCGTCTTGCGTTTGGCAGCTGTTATCTTATCAGGAAGCGGATGTTTGGACTCCAGACGCAGAGCATGAAAGCCGGGCACAGGATTTTCATCAGCCGGAGAAGTGTCTTGACAATAGAACCATGTTTCATTCCAGTCTTTGGGATGACTTGGTGGGTTGGCATAAGGAAAAATTACGTCTCTCCGACATTGGATGGAGACACCGCCAAGTTTCAAACTTTGTCCGTTGGCACATTCGTTCTGGCGGTTCAAGTAAAATAACTCTCTGAAGAGTAGTACGTTGGGTTCTTCTCCAAGATATACTTCACTGAACACTTGAAAATTGCAAATATTAGACACAGAATCGGGTCCGATGTCTTGAGGACGGAGGCCAAAGAAGTGCAGGACGTCCCTGAAGAATTTTGAGCCGGGTGGTGGAAACCCCCGGTTCATATGATCAGTGAAGACGATGACCTCCCCCGCTTTGGGCTAGGGAATTTCCTCCGTCGGGTCAGGAGCACGATAGGACATAACTTCCTTCTTCGGCAGATAGCCGGTCTTCACAAAGTCATCAAGCGTACTGTCTGTGACGATGGATTTGACCCAGTTGTATGAAGTGGGTGGCTTGGGTGCCATTGTGATGAAATCCTAAGAAAGAGTAAAAATTTCTGGTTCAAATTTAAACCGAAGAGAAACATTACAGTGCATACTCAAGATGGCGGCTTATAAAGGGGCCTAATGGTATAAGGCTAATTGTGTCAGATTATTTAAGCCGCCATGAGCGCCACAAGCAGTTAAGTTATCTAAGCCGCCATGGGCGGTCAACAGTATCAATTGAGCATTGCCTTTTTAAGCCGGTGATAAGAGTCGCCATGGCTAGGTGGATCTAACAGATATAGTTTTTGCCTAAGTGTTGCATAAACAAGTTTCACAGGTTGCAGCAATTATTTTGAATCAAACGGCTGTTCAGAAAAGAAAATATTATAGACCTAAAAACGTGGTACAGATGAGTTTGTAAGCTCTAATGAGGCTTCTTGGAAAGAAAAGGGGATCTGCTAGTATCAAAAATGGATGTGAAACAACTACAGCTTGAGTTCCATACTGCTTTTGGATCAAATAGGCCACGGTGGAAGAATTACGAAGCGAACCATGATGAACCACGAAGAACATAGAGGAACCTGTGAACCCTAATGCAGATCTGAGGTGCGGGAAGGAGAAGACTTACAGTTGCAGATCTACTGCGGAGGGTCGCCGCCGTTTTCTGGACTAACTAAGGTTGATGCAGCGGCCGAGGTCGAGGAAGATGAGGTGCGCTGCAGCGGCGGCGGAGCTTGAGTGGCAGTAGGGTTGCGAGAAGAAGAAGATGAGGAAAGGGGAGAATGAGGAGAGACCTAGTCGTGCCTATTTATAAGGGAAGACTGGTGAGTGGGCGCGAAAAACGAGGAGGCCGAAAACATGGTTATTCAGCTACAAGGACACCTCGATTCTCGAGATGGTCATTAAGATAAGGATCTGTTGAGATACGTTGGATAAAACGTGCATTAATGATAGATGACGTCATGGCGGGTCACCACAAATCCAAAGGATGACGTCATGGCGGGTTACAAAAATTTTATACAAGCAAAGAAGTAGAAGATTTTTCTTAAGTGTTGAAGATTGACATGAACAAGTTCAAATCAATCTGGGGCCTAATGTTGGGGATATAACTATTCGGTATGACCCGCCCAGGAGGGGCCGGGTTATACCTATGAAGACTCTTGACGCCCAAGACAAGCTTGAAGATGGCGGTTCAGTTAAGGGCCCAAAGCCCAAAGGCGACTTAAGGCCCGTAGAGATAAACCGCCATATGTACATGACTTCTATTATAAGGCAAGAATAGTTAGAGACCGAGCCGGACATTGTTTATGAGTCGGCTGGGACTCTATGAGCCGTTGGGCATCAACCTCTGTATATAATGGGACGACCTGGCAGTGGCTTAGGGCAAGTAACATCAGATCGAGAGCTAGGTCAAGCGATTTCACTCCCTGGTAATCGAGTCATAAGCAATCCCACTCAAAACTGGATCGTAGGCTTTTACCTTCACCGTAAGAGGCCGAACCAGTATAAACCTCGTGTCCTTTATCCCGATTAACCCCTTTAAGCTTCCTAGTGGCGATGGCTCCACGACTAAATCCTTCCACTAGGACATCTGACGTGACAATTCCACGACAGCGCTCGCAGGTTTGTAGTCGGCAAAGGACGAGATCCCCGACTTCCAGCACACGAGAGCGAATGTGCCGACTGTGGTAGCGACGGAGTCCCTGTTGGTATCAGGCAGTGCGGACGGCAGCAAGGCACCACGTTTCCTCCAGGAGAGTGATCTCATCGGTTCATAGGTGAGATTTTCTTACGCGTCGAAGGCTAGCACCCGGGGTGACCCATGAGAGAGCTCACTTGGGAGGATGGCCTCCGCTCCATATACGAGAAAGAATGGTGTTTCCCCAGTGGACTTCTTCACGTTGTGTGGATGGACCACAACACGGAAGGTAGTTCTTCATTCCAGTTTTGGTCGCACTTCTTCAACCTGTCGAATGTCCTGGTCTTGAGTCCTTTTAGCACTTCTGCATTGACGCGCTCGGCTTGTTCGTTGCTATGAGGGTGCGTGATAGAGGCAAAACAAATCTTGGTGCCGATGCTGTCGCAATAGTCCCCAAAAGCACCACTGGTGAACTAGGAGTCGTTGTTGGTGATTATTCGATTGGGTACCCCGAAGCGGGAAACCAACCCTTTGTTGAACTTGACGGCTGACTAAGCCAGAATGATGCAGACATGTTCCACCTTGATCCATTTATTGAACTTGTCAATGCCGATGTAGAGGTACTGATAACAACCAATAGCATGGGGGAAGGGGCCAAGGATATCCAGCCCCCAGACCACGAAGGCCCAGGAGAGTGGAATAGTCTGGAGGGTCTGGGTATGCTAGTGGATATTCTTAGCATGGAACTAGCAGGCTTCGCTGCTTCGCACTATTTTGACCGCATCATGGAGGGTCGTGGGCCAGAAAAATGCTTGCGAGTAGGCCTTCCCTACGAGTGTGCGAGATGAGGCATGACTGCCTCATTCGCCTCCATGGATTTCTGCAAGGAGCTCACAGCCATCCTCGCGAGGTATGCAGTTGGGGAGACTCCATTGGGACGGACCCGATACAGGTCGCTGTCCTTTAGGGAGTATAGCTTGGACTAGCACACGATCCTTTCTGCGTTGGCCTCGCCTTCCGGTTGGATCCTCTGAGTTAAGAAGCTCCTTATTTCTTCCGTCCAATCTGGTTCCGAGCGGGCATGGTGTCATGAGACACGGTGCTGTCGTGGGGGGCTTGCGGCAGTCCCCTTCCCTTCTAGCCTATTACCATCTTGGATAGGCACTTCCTTCTCCTGCTCCTTGATTTTGACGGACGGCTCAGTGAGCCTCTCCTCAAAGACACCAAGCGGGAGTGGTTCCCGTGTGGCAGATTTCTTTGCCATATCATCGGCGTCATGGTTTTCTAGGCGCAGGGTGTGCTTGAAGCTCATGCCTAGAAAGCGTTTTCCCTCCTTTTACGACCAAGCATTTTATTCTGAGAGTTATGGCTGCTCAGAGTCCTGCCCTCAATCCCTCATGTTCTGCAATATTGTTGGAGACCTTGTCATGCTTGAAGTCTAGTTGCACGGAGTAGGAAATCTAAGCTCCCGTGGGTGACTGATATGTCTCCAACGTATCTATAATTTTTTATTGTTCCATGCTATTATATTAACAATCTTGGAAGTTCTATATTCATTTAATAGCAACTTTATATCATTTTTGGGACTAACCTATTGACATAGTGCCCAGTGCCAGTTGCTGCTTTTTCTTGCATAGAATATCCATTTCAAACGGAGTCCATATGCAGCAAAACTTTTTGGAGATTTTTTGCTTGCATAGAGGCCCCTGGCGTGCCCTGGTGGGTAGTGGGGCCCATGAGAGTCTCCTCCACCACCTCTCAACTCTATAAATACCGAAATATTCCACAAACCCTAGGGGAGTCGAGAGATCAGAGTTTCCACCGTCGCAAGTTCCAGAACCACGAAATCTAATCTAGAGGCCTTTTCCGGCACCTTGCCGGAGGGGTCAACGATCATGGAGGGGTTCTTCATCATCACCCTTGCCCCTCAGATGATGCATGAGTAGTTTACCACAGACCTACTGGTCCTTAGGCAGTAGCTAGATGGCTTCTTCTCTCTTTTTGACCTTCAATACAATGTTCTCCTCGATGTTCTTGGAGGTCTATTTGATGTAACTCTTTTTTTGCGGTGTGTTTGTTGGGATCCAATGATATGTGAGTTTATTATCAGATCTATCTATGAATATTATTTGAGTCTTTGTTGAACTCTTATATGCATGATTGTTATAGCCTCGTATTTCTTCTCTGAAACATTGGTTTTGTTTGTCCAATTAGACTGCTATTTCTTGCCATGGGAAGAGGTGCTTTATGATGGGTTCGATCTTGCGGTGCTCAATCTCAGTAATAGAAGGAGGCATGACACGCATGTATCATTGCCATTAAGGATAAAAATATGGGGTCTATTCCTACATGAATAGGTCTGGTCTACATCATGTCATCATTCTTATTACATTATTCCGTATTCCCATGAACTTAATACACTAGATGCATGCTGGATAGCGGTCAATGTGTGGAGTAATAGTAGTAGATGCAGAATTGTTTTGGTCTACTAATCTTGGACGTGATGCCTATATACATGATCATTGTTTTGGATATCGTCATAATTATTTGCTTTTCTATCAATTGCCCTACCACTGCTGTAGGATGCTGCTAACACGACACTATGATCAGAGACCCTTCGAGAAACTGTGTGTGATGCAATAATCGCAAACGGTGGTGTAAGAAAACCGTCAAAATGTGCAAAACATTTGCGATGATGGATGCATCAAACACGGTTCAGATTTTAGTTGTGTGTGCGATGCATGGCATACGGTTCAGTTCAATGAACTGTTTGCGATGAGGAAGAAGAATGGAAATGGGCAGCCAGATGAAGGCTTGTGCGATATACGGCATACAGTTCAATCAGATTAACTGTGTGTGATGAGGCGGAACAACAGAAGCGCACAACTAGATAAAGGTGTGTGTGATTGAGGGCATACGCTTCATAAGGATTAACTGCTTGCGATTAGGCAACAGAACAGAAATGGTCAGCCAGATCAAAGGTGTGCGCGATTGATGGCATACACTTCACATGGATGAACTGTTTGCGATTAGCCACAACAAACAGAAACAGTTAGATAGATCAACATGTGTGTGTGTGTGTTAGACGAGCACACATTCTAATTAAAAGAAGCGTGCGCGATGGTAATAACTAGTGCGCATGGTTCTTGCAACAAGACGTGTGCTGACATTGCCTATTGCGGTGCACCAAACGCCATGTACGTGGCCGAGAAAGCATGCCCACGTTACGCCATCCGGGAATAGTGCCTCACTTAGAAATTATAGAACCATCAATAAATTTTGAGTCTGCGTCCCGTCACCTTCCAAATTGCAAACATGTTCACACCGATCAAAATCTAAACGGTTTCCCACTTAGGAGCATATTAGTACTCTGTTATAAATACTGTATGATGTAGGGCGGAACCCTAGGGGCCGATCTTTCACATTTGGAGTGGATCCTACGGGGAAACACGAAGAACACGCTGAAACACAAAGGGGAAAACACGGGGAGGAATGAGAGAATCACTCAACCGACAAGTATCGATCACACAAGGGTTAGATCACCGAACACATAAGGTAGCACAAGATTCAAAATCAACAAAGGAAAGATACAAAGGTAACCGTTCTTCTCTGAGAGGAGGTCTTGAATCCACGAGGGGATCTTCCCGTAAAGGGGTCTTGAATCCAAGTGGATCTTAACTGAAGAGGCCGCAGTCTCTCACAAGGAGGAGATCCGATGGATGAGCGAGGCTCTATCTCACAAATGAGCTAAATCAACGCTGACCCTAACTAGGAGGAGGTGGGGAGTATATATAGTCTAAGGGACGAAGGGGTACATGGGACTCGGCCCGGATGCGCTGCACACAGGAAGGAGGGGCCGGATGTCCGGGCGACGGGCCGGATGTCCGGGCCTTCATGAGACGCCGGATGTCCGAGTGCGGGGGCCGGATGTTCGGGCTGGCAGGGTCCAGCTTCTGTGATGGGGCACCGGATTTCCGGGCGCTGGGCCGGATGTCCAGCGGCTCGCGATGGGCCGGATGTCCGGGCTGACTTGGCTGACTCTGGTGCTCTCTGGATAGAAGGGAGCCGGATTTCCGGGTGTTGGGCCGGATGTCCGGGCCTGGCCGGATGTTCGGGACATGGCCGGATGTCCGGCTGCTGTAGCAGCAGACTCTTCTTCCTTCTCCTTCCTTCGCTCGTGCGCACACTTGGCCTTGGTCCTTGGGCTCTCCATTATCTCCTTGGGTGTACCTGAGTATGCACAAGGTCCGCGATTGAGGTAGCAACCATGTCTCACACGAATGGAAGGGGGAAGCATTTAGGAACGGGTTCACCTTGTGTCCAATGGCGCATAGTCGAGGTCTCATCTTATGTATCCTTGGGGCTTGGAGAGTAGTCGGAGTGTACATGGGGATGAACGTGGGATGCTCCGCATCACCCCCCCCCCCTGGGAAAGATCCGACCTCGGATCGTGATCCTGATCACCATGGAAACGGTTGTCGTGGACGGACTTGTAGTTGGACGAAGTTGAAGACATGGTGCAATCCAAGTAGTCCAAGGTGTCAGCGGAGTGATAGACATGCAAAAAGAGCAAACACAAGCAACACTCGAAAATACAATGGTTAGCGCACACAAAGTGTCCATCATGTAAGAATGAGTCCGTGCGGCAAGATAGTGTGTGGCAAGACACATGATGCTTATCAAGATGATCTAGAATGATATGCAAAGCATTCATGGGGTAATTAGCATGGTGCACAAAGCGACAAATTCTACCATTGTGCAAAATGATGTCATAATGTGATGGTTTATCAAGAGCATGAACATGGTAATTGGTGTTCAATGTGGGTATGTGCTCATGCAATTTATGGTGGGCAATGTGATCATTATGTATGAATATGCCATCAAGGTAGATCACAACAAATTTGCTAAGGAAATGCAGAAGCTCATATATCATGGATGACATGGAAATAGATTCAACAAGACAAGCATAATGTGAGTCAATCCATGCATACGGTGTAAACTTGTGGTGAGTATGAAATGTCCATCGAGCATGACATGTACGAGCACAATCAACAAATATGGAGGTGTTGGTGTACCAATGCTCGATGTCATGGCAAGAGTGGAGGTTCGAAGGTTCATCCAAGAAGTGCGAGCGCTCCTCAATGTGAAGGTCCAAAGAGCCAATCTCCTTTGTTGCTCCTCCATCCAATAGATGTAACATGTAGACAACAGGAAGGAAACAACAATGAAAGAGTGACCCATCCAATATGCGTATTTGAGGATGGCTCAAAGAGAAGGAGTTCACCTTATGAATGTTCCGGAAGATGTTGGAGTTGCACATCATGTATGCCTTCACATAACCAATATGTCTCATGACGGTAATGCCTTGTGAATCCTTCAAAACGAAAGAACATGACAAACACTCGGAAAAACAAATGAGGTTAGCGGAAGTGCAAAACCTATCATTCGTGTGGTAAGATACCCAACAAGTGTATGCATCATGCTCATCATAAGAAAGTACAAGGGAGCATTTCAAAGTATGGAGGCATATGATGTAAGAACATCCAAATACAAGAGGCTCAATCAAACAAGCATGCATCACAAGTAAAGTGTCAAAGTCTCCAAGATCAATAAGCATAGTATGGTTGCACTAAATACAAGTGGATATGAGAGAGGCAACTAATGGACACAAGAGAAAAATGATCAAGATATATCATGTGAGAGGCATGAGCATATATGTCACCAACCCAAGAAAGCAAGTAATAGTGGAACATGGGTGATGCAACATGGCAAGCAATCATAGCGATCAAGTCAAGCAAGCTAGTAGTGCGAAGATGCAACATACTAGGAGGAATCATGGCAAGCATGTCATTGGTGCAAATAGTGGGCATGAATAATGCACATGACATATCACAAGCATGAAAGCAAGATATGAGAAAAATATCATCAATGTATTGGTGAGAGGCCATATGTAAATATCTGTCACATCCCTAGTCCTGTTATGCACTAGGCTAGACCCTCATGTGAGCATCATGTTTTAATTCAAATGAAATTTGAATTGAGGAATTTTCAAAAGCCTCAGAAAACCTTTAAAAATAACCAACATTTAAATCTCATGAGTCCAAGAAAATGTTCCTGTCATTCTGTGAAAATATTGGCATGAGGTAAAATACAAACCAATATTTTTGGAGTCACAGAAATAATTTATTTTTGGGCCTTTGACTTAAACCAATGACATATCTGAGTTGAATTTATTTCTATTATATAAGAAATAAATTTCAAATATTTTTGTAAGTTGCCTGTGACCTTGGACTAGTTCCTGAGCTCACATATAACTTACAGAAAGTTTTAGAAAAATGATTTGATATTTTAAATCAAATCAAAACCAATTCCAGAAAATAGAAAAGGGAATTAAAAAAAAGAGGAAGAGAGACTTACTGGCTTACCTGGCGCTCACCTGGCGGCCCAAGTGGCCGGCCCAGCCCACCAGGCCTCCTCCTGTCGTATTCCTCTCCTCGCCCCAAAGCAGCTCGGTGGCGAGCGCCGACGCTGCCCCGGCCACCTCCTGCTTCCCCGGCCCCTCCTAGACGACGCCACGGAGCGCCACGCAGCCCCTGGCTCTCTCTCACTCTCCCTCGACCCTTTCCCCCTTCTCTGCTCTTTTCCCCTCTCGCGCCCGAACGCCTCCGTCGCCGCCGCACACCGCCACCGCGCTCACCGGCCGTCCCTCGAGCAACTGTCGTGCTCGTCGGCTCCGCCTCGTCGTCCGCGTCATCCCAGATGAGCCACGCATTCTCAGGCGCCCTGCAACGTCGCCGCCATCGTCGTCTTCTACCTTCGGCCGCCTGGATCTCCGGCGACCTTGTGCTGCCTCTGACGCTCCCCCGGCCTCGTCTCCGCCTCGAATGGATCCGCTGTGAGCCCCTGCTGCTTCTCCTGTGCTCGCCCCCTTCGTTCTCGCCCCCTAGCCCCATCTCCCACCACGGCCAAGAGCTTCTCGCCGCCGGCCATGGCGTGGCCGTGGCCACAGCCACCGCAGCTCGTTCCCGAGCCCACCATCGTGCTCACCACAGTCCCAGGAGCACATAGCACCCACCAACGCCTCCCCTGGCGCCCTGCATCGCCTAACCCGCCGTTGGCCGAACTCCGGCCGCCGCCACGAGCTCGTTTCTGGCGAGCTCGGTCCACCCCGGCTGCTGCCACTAGTCGTGTTAGATGCGCGCGAGCCTGGGCATCTCGTAGAGCCCCTCCGCCGCTCTTTTGGTCATCGGAGGGCGAATCCCGACGCTCTCCGCCGTCCCTGGCCTTGCCGGCGACGAGCCTCGGGTCAACTCCGGCGAGTTTGACCCGGGTTTGACCCAGTTTGACTCCCCCTGACTCAATGACAGGTGGGGCCCAGCCCTGTTAGTTAATTAGGATTAGTACTAATTGAATTAGTTAGTCTAATTAGCCACTGACATGCGGGACCCACTGTCAGGTTTGACCTGGACCCGCCTAGTTGACCTGCTGACATTAGCATGACCTAGTGCTGACGCAATAAATCATTTTCTGGTTTTAAAATAATCCAGGAAATTCCAGAAATTGTTGCAAACTTCTAAAAATCATATAAATTCAACCGTAGCTCAGAATGAAATAATTTATATATGAAAAATGATCAGAAAAATATAAAGAATCTGTTTATGCCATGATCATGCATGTTTGAACAAGTTAACCTCACTGAATAGGATGAATCATGATTAGGGTAATTTGTGAAAGAACATTTGGAGTTGGAGTTTAACCTTGTTTGAATTCCACTTCAATTAATTTGGCTTACAGCTGCATTAGCTCAAAACACCAGCATATTGACATGTCATTATCATGCATCATATTGTTGCATCGCATTGATTGTGTTCTTTCTTGTTTGCCGGTAATTGTCCCCTCTCAGTAGACGACGTTCCGACGATTGTTCGATGACACCGATGAAGAACTATATTATCTTCAGAAGTGCCAGGCAAGCAAAACCCCCTTGTTCATTTCGATACAATCCTACTCTCTCGCCCTGCTCTCTTTTACTACATTAGGACAACAACGAGTCATTTGTTACTTGCTGCGGTAGCTGAACCCCTTTATCCTCTGCATGACCTGTCATTGCCACAATAAATAGATGAAACCCACTAGTATGAGTAGGAGTTGTTTGAGCCATGTTGTGCCTACTCATTCATGTTTGTTTGTCATGCCTGCTATTGCTTAGAGTTGAGTCAGGTTTGATTCATCGTGGATGAATCAGAGGTGTGTGAACATGTCCTACTGTGTGTGAGCTAACTGGTGAACACGATTTGGTAAAGGTATCGATGAGAGGCCATGTAGGAGTACATGGTGGGTTGTCTCATTGAAGCCGTCCTTAGGAACTGAGTTCTGTGTTTGTGATCCATGATTCAGCTACTACCATGCATTGGGCCCTGAAATATGACCCCACTCGACTTCTTATTCACCCTAGTCCTCTGTCCAGGAGTTGCAAGTAGTTTCTGGTGTTTGTAGCTTACTGGAGGCCGTGGACAGCGCTGACCCGCGGGGTGGGCTATGATGCGGTAGGTACGTGGCACGGTGTACCGGATACCCGTTAGGTATCTCGGGAACCCTGCACACATCGTTTGGGGCTGTGAGCGAAACTCCGGCCGGATCTCCTCATGGATGGAACCCGAATAGGCGATAAACCTGGACTAGAGACTTGAGTGTTTAGGTAGGTCGTGGTCTACACCCACGTCGGCTTTCACTTGAAGTCTGCCGAGCACATGTCGTGTGCAGACGCTAAGTGGTGGAAACATGTATGATGAAGTACACCCCTGCAGGGTTAACATCATCTATTCGAATAGCCGTGTCCGCGGTAAAGGACTTCTGGGTTGCTTATATCAGTTCATAGACAAGTGAAAGTGGATACCCTAAAAATACGCAAGATAAGCGTGAGTGCTATGGATGGCGTTCTCGTAGGGAGACGGGAGCGGTGCCATAGTGGTGTATTGGTTGGTGAATATGTGGACTCGTGTGCGCCACCTCAAAAGAGTTGCTTGCATTCGTAGTCCAGGATAGCCACCGAGTCAAAGCTGGCTTGCTGCAGTTAAACCCCCACCATCCCTTTGTTGATAATGATGCATATGTAGTTAGTTCTGATGTAAGTCTTGCTGGGTACATTTGTACTCACGTTTGCCTATTTTATGTTTTTGCAGAGAGACTTGGGTCTCGCTAGTAGTTCTGCGTGGACTTCGACGTTTAGCTTGTTACCTCAGCTACGATCTTGTGCCCTCGGCAGGATCTGGTAGATAGTCAGGCTTCTCAGCCTTTTTCATTTCTAGATGTCTGTACTCAGACATGTTAAGCTTCCGCATGTGCTTTGACTTGTATGCTCTGATTGTTGGGTCATGAGACCCATGTTTGTAATATCTCGCTCCTCGGAGCCTATTGAATAGATACTTGAGTCATAGAGTCATGTTGTGATGCCATGTTGTATTGCACATATCGAGCATATTGTGTGTATGTTATTGAAATGCTTGGTATGTGTGGGATCTGTCAACCTGGTTGCTTATCCTTGGTAGCCTCTCTTACCGGGAAATGTCTCCTAGTGTTTCTACTGAGCCATGGTAGCTTGCTACTGCTCCGGAACACTTAGGCTGGCCGGCATGTGTCCTTCTTCGTTCCTGTGTCTGTCCCCTCAGGGAAATGTCACGCGATGAATTCCGGAGTCCTGTTAGCCCGCTGCAGCCCGGTTCACCGGAGTCCTGCTAGCCCAGTGCTACAGCCTGGATTCACTCGTTGATGACCGACACGTTCGTTGTTGGGTCATGTATGCCTGTCCCTGTAAGTTAGTGCCACTTTGGGTTCACTACTAGCCATGTCAGCCCGGGTTCTTTGTCATATGGATGCTAGCGGCACTATCATATACGTGAGCCAAAAGGCGCAAACGGTCCCGGGCCAGGTAAGGTGGCACCCGTAGGAATACCGTGCGTGAGGCCGCAAAGTGATATGATGTGTTACATGCTAGATCGATGTGACTTAGGATCGGGGTCCTGACAGCGTTGGTATCAGAGCTTGACTGCCAGTAGGATTACCAAGCCAAACTGGTCGAAGTTGAGTCTAGAAATTCTTTAGTTATATAAGGGAATTGATTGTGGGATGGAACGTAAGGCTCTTTTTACTCCTTATACCTTATGCCTTCTGATCTGAGTCGTCTTATCTTTTCTACGGGGTTAAGAACTAGGCCTTCTCTTCTTTCTATTAGGATCACGTGTTACTAATCCGTAGACTTATAAGATTGTTGATTCAAGCCTCAGTTCAGTTCCTACTATCTTCTATATGTTAACTGTTGATCTCGAAACCTTGATATTGTGCTTCTGAGTGGCTATGCCACCATTTTTGTAGCATGTCTCCAATCTCTTGAGCATTTACAGCCGTTATGCTGTCCGAGTCATCCCAGGTTTCTAAATAGTCTGAAGCATTTGCAAAATCCTTTCCCTCTGTTTTGGTGTCCGTTTGGTCAGAATAAGCACACTAATCGCCGGTTGAGGTACTCTATTGCCTCGGTATATATGTTGGAGCTACTATTATGACCCTAGGAGTTTTAGGGAATCATCTAGTAGTCTAGCCATGTTTTGTGATCCCAGTGTGATGATTCTGGCCATCATTCCCAAAAGCATCCCGTGATGCTACTTAATAGTAGGTATTCTATTCCTGGGTTTTGAACCCGAGATTCACTCTACTTACTTCTTGTTGATAGTGTTTGCTAGTTCCTTTAGGATATTAGTAACTTTGCGATAGTCCTCGAAGTTCGTGGTATTTCCTTCTTCCAAATACTATGAACCACTTTATGGCAGAAGTTTGTTGGATCAAAAGATCACAACCAGAGTGCTCTTGATGAGTTCTCCATTCCACATTGTGAATCTGCATGTCCTTCCTTTTCAGCATGGGTTATCCGGAAGAAATATGCTGAATTTGTTCGGCATACTAATCCATGTATCCACAACTCAGAATATTGTATGTTCCATTGAGTTGTCCCTCTTTAGTTGTATTCCAGTCTTCATCTATCCGTTGATAGTCAAGAGTAATTGTGCATTCGTGTTATCGATGCTCATTATTCGTGTGGTCCGTCGAGCCATTCTATTCTGGAATGATTAGGAGAAACAAACTCCAGTACCTCATCCTTATCCAGGATCGGGTCAAAGAAGTTGTGCTCCGCAGATCAAATTGCTAATCCAGCTTTTGTTCTGCTCTACCTTGGAGTATTACCATCTTTATATCGGGATTGTTATAGGAGTTGCACACCATCCTATGAACTCTTGGTACAGTGATACTTCTTGCCATCATTGTTCATTCCTCGGTTCCTGTGTTATAGTAACCGGAATGTCGACAAGTGAATCGTGGTGTGTGAAATCAATACTGCTAGCAACTCTGTTGCTTGGTAGTTAAATGGACAACAATCTCATTCTTAGCGTGCTGATTATTGAGTCATCATCCTAAGATTGATCGTGCTACCTAGTCTTTATTTCTGGTGCACCCTCTGATCAATGAGTTAGGATTGAGTCAGTCCCTCGCTCTTGGGATCATATCGTCTTGCTCTGAAAAGCAAGGTTGTTCTCAAGCTTAGTAACATATCGATAGTTTGTGATTTTCCGAATATCTTCTCGAAAGTATTACCAGGTTGTCACCTGACCGCTATGTTGAGTTCGTGATCAAGATGGTCTCTTGTAAACCACCCCTTCTCTAGGAATCTGTGTGGGATACCCCTGAGCTAATTGGCTAAGCTGAACAACAACTTGGAGAGTTGGAAGATGGAAGCTTGTCCGATTTAGTTCATCTTAAGGGATGTCTTGTATGTGTGTTGAAGAAAGATGATATCCTCATCAATTGATCCTCGAGACCAGTTGTTGGAGCTATTGTCGTGCCAAAACTTTGATTTGAGTGTGGGCTATTCTCAAATCAAATCAGAACCAACGATGTTCGTAATGTTGTCTTACCCGTGGATTTTCCCTCGAGCATACACCATTATGTCTTTTGGGTCTGACCAATACTATCACCTTGTTCACATAGTTATGGAATTCCATCTCCATGGGAACCTGGATGAATTGTTGTTGAGCCCATTGACAACATCCTTATCTCCTCCATGATTTTGTTGAACATTAAGCTAGTGTTGGAAACTTGTGTAAGCATTATCTTCATGACTTGTTCGTGAAGCATATGTTTGGACAAAAGAAGTGAGTCCCTCTAATTCATGTGCACTTGATGCAAGTTGCCGCCATGAATTTGAGAAGGCTTGTTTTACCTCCTTTGGAATCATCCCAAGTCAGTCATGCACGTGCGAAGAATTTTGTGGTCTGTTAGACTGATCATCTTCATTCCATATGTATATCCTAGCACACCAAGCCACTGATTGAGTTGTTCAAAGATAAAGGAGTCTGTCCAAGGTGAACTCTTTGGACTTCCACGCGTGGAGACTTCGATGTCATTAATGATGGTTCCCCACCTGAACTCAGTAGTGTTTTATTGTAAGACTACCATGTGATCATGTTTGTCTGGGACAACGTGTTCACATGTGTGTAGCAGAACCAGCTCATGTTTTGGAGCTTGCTATCGTAGTTCATCTCCCGAGAATCCCGCAACGTCATCTCGTTGATTTGTGTTGCAAACTTTCATTTTTCTTCCTAGACTCGATGGGTCTGGAATATTTTGACACCAACCAGATCTGAATCTCAGGCAGACTTGATGGTTGGAATGTTTCCCAAGAACTACAATATTGGTCCCTCTATAACCGGTAAAGTGGATGTCGTGGCCAACACACCCAGCCGGAAGACCTGTTATTGTAGTATCTTGATTGAGGAAGTTGGCCACCTCCCCATAAGGATTTCGTAGGATCTACTCCCTAGTTGTTCCATATGGATTTTTGTGCTCCCGAAGTCCGACCCTTTTACTTGATGGTCTGGTTACCAAAGCATTTCAATAAATGGATTACGCTAGCACATTAAGGAGAGCATTAGAAGCGGAGTGCTAAATGTCTCTCGGTCGATCATCCAGATTTTATTTCCTTGGCCCCGCCAAGGGTGAAATCTGAGAAAGTGTTATCTTCCCTTGCATCTGCATCATCCATCATCATTCATCATGGTAGCAAGTTGTGTTGCCAGGATCCTTGTCAGGACCCCGACTCGATGTCACATCGATCTAGCCAGTAACACCTCATATCACCTTGCGGCCTCACGCACGGTATCCCCACGGGTGTCGTCTTACCTTTGCCCGGGACCGTTTGCGCATTTTGGCTCACGTATATGATAGTGTCGCTAGCATCCATATGATAAAGAGCCCGGGCTGACATGACTAGTCGTAAACC
Source organism: Triticum dicoccoides (assembly GCF_002162155.2). Taxonomy (NCBI): domain Eukaryota; kingdom Viridiplantae; phylum Streptophyta; class Magnoliopsida; order Poales; family Poaceae; genus Triticum; species Triticum dicoccoides. Next base: position 464,220,712 of record NC_041387.1, on the reverse strand, counting down.
CAAAGTGGCACAGACTTACAGGGACAGGCATTCATGACCCAGCTTCGAACGTGTCGGTCATCAGCAAGTGGGTCCGGGCTGTAGCACTGGGCTAGCAGGACTCCGGTAAACCGGGCTGTAGCGGGCTAACAGGACTCCGGTACTCAAAGCGTGACATTTCCCCGAAGGGACAGACACAGGAACGAAGAAGGACACATGCCGGCCAGCCTAAGTGTTCCAGAGCAGTAGCAAGCTACCATGGCTCAGCGGTAACACTAGGAGACATTTCCCGGTAAGAGAGGCTACTAAAGATAAACAACTAGATAGTCAGATCCCACACATACCAAGCATTTCAATCATACACACAATATGCTCGATATGTGCAAATACAACGAAGCATCACAACATGACTCTATGACACAAGTACTTTATTTAAGGCCCAGAGAGCCATACATGACATACACAAAGGTACGGGTCTCACGACCCAACATACAAGTCATACAGTCATACAAACCAGCAGCGGAAGTAACTTGTCTGAGTACAGACAACTAGTAAAATAAAAGAGGCTTGGGAAGCCTAGCTATACTACAAGGTCCTTCACAAGCTCAGGGTCACCACCTGGGTCTTTCAGCCTACTCGTTGATGTCAACGTCTACATAGAACCCATCAGAAGGGGTTGCAGCGTCTTCTGTAAAAATGTAAATTATAGCAACATGAGTACAAAGGTACTCAGCAAGACTTACATCAGATCCTACATACATGCTTAGTATCAAGAAGGGTTGGTGGAGTTATTGCAGCAAGCCAGCTTTGACTCTTGGCTAGACTATCCTACGAGACTCCAACTTGAAATGGTTTTGCGCACACGAGTCCACTACTCACCAATTCAATACACTACCGAGGATCCGCCTCCGTCTCCCTGCGGAAGAGCCATCCTCGGCACTCACACTTATCTTGAGGCTTTTAACAGTTTCCATTTACTTGTCTATGAACTGTATAAGCAACCAAGTAGTCCTTTACCGCGGACGCGGCTATTCGAATAGATCATGTTAACCCTGCAGGGGTGTACTTCTTCATACACGCTCTCACCACTTACCGTCGTTTACACGACATGTACTCGGCAACCTTCAAGCGGAAGACCAATGTGGGTGTCGGCCACGACCTACCTAATCACCTAAGCCTCCAGTCCAGGTTTATCGCCTATCCAGGTTCCATCCGCAGGGAGTCCGGCCGAGGTTTCCCATACGGCCCCGAACGATGTGAACAGGGTTCCCGAGATACCTAACGGGTATTCGGTACACCCGGCCACGTACCTACCGCATCACAGCCCACCCCTACGGTCAGCGCTGTCCACGGCCTCCAGTAGGCTACAAACACCAGAAACTACTTGCAACTCCTGGACGGAGAACTAGGGTGAATAAGAAGCCGAGAGGGTCCATTGGTTTCGGGCCCAATGCATGGTAGTAGCTGATTCTTAAATCACACATACAGATCTCAGTGCTTAAGGTCGGCTTCAATGAAACAACCCACCATGTACTCCTACATGGCCTCTCATCGATACCTTTACCAAGTCGTGTTCACCACACCACTCTCATTACCGACATAATCATTTCACTCTAGCCCATCACCCAGATGAACCAGACCTGACACGACTCTAAGCATAGCAGGCATAGCAAGGTAGGAACAACACATACATATGGCTCAATCAACTCCTACACATGCTAGTGGGTTTCATCTAGTTACTGTGGCAATGACAGGTCATGCAGAGGAAATGGGTTCAACTACCGTAGCACACAGCAGTTTGAATCGTGTTGTCTTAATGCAGTAAAAGAGAGCAGGAGCGAGAACATGGGATTGTATCGATATGATCAAATGGTTGGTTGCTTGCCTGATGGTTCGATGCACGGATACGGTTCTTCGTTAGGGTAGTCACGGTACTCCTCGGGGACAGATCCTGTCGTAAAGGATAACGATACACAGGCATCACCAAACAATGTGCAACAATATGATGCATGCATGAAACATGGCAATATGAGTGTGTTGGGCTAATGCAACTAAAGCTACCAACGCTGTCAGGACCCCGACTCGATGTCACATCGATCTAGCTGGTAACACCTCATATCACTTTGCGGCCTCACGCACGGTATCCCCACGGGTGTCGTCTTACCTTTTCCCGGGACCGTTTGCGCCTTTTGGCTCGCGTATATGAAAGTGTCGCTAGCATCCATATGATAAAGAGCCCGGGCTGACATGACTAGTCGTAAACCCAAAGTGGCACAGACTTACAGGGACAGGCATCCATGACCCAGCTTCGAACGTGTCGGTCATCAGCAGGTGGGTCCGGGCTGTAGCACTGGGCTAGCAGGACTCCGGTAAACCGGGCTGTAGCGGGCTAACAGGACTCCGGTACTCAAAGCGTGACATTTCCCCGAAGGGACAGACACAGGAACGAAGAAGGACACATGCCGGCCAGCCTAAGTGTTCCAGAGCAGTAGCAAGCTACCATGGCTCAGCGGTAACACTAGGAGACATTTCCCGGTAAGAGAGGCTACTAAAGATAAACAACTAGATAGTCAGATCCCACACATACCAAGCATTTCAATCATACACACAATATGCTCGATATGTGCAAATACAACGAAGCATCACAACATGACTCTATGACACAAGTACTTTATTTAAGGCTCAGAGAGCCATACATGACATACACAAAGGTACGGGTCTCACGACCCAACATACAAGTCATACAGTCATACAAACCAGCAGCGGAAGTAACTTGTCTGAGTACAGACAACTAGTAAAATAAAAGAGGCTTGGTAAGCCTAGCTATACTACAAGGTCCTTCACAAGCTCAGGGTCACCACCTGGGTCTTTCAGCCTACTCGTTGATGTCAACGTCTACATAGAACCCATCAGAAGGGGTTGCAGCGTCTTCTGTAAAAATGTAAATTATAGCAACATGAGTACAAAGGTACTCAGCAAGACTTACATCAGATCCTACATACATGCTTAGTATCAAGAAGGGTTGGTGGAGTTATTGCAGCAAGCCAGCTTTGACTCTTGGCTAGACTATCCTACGAGACTCCAACTTGAAATGGTTTTGCGCACACGAGTCCACTACTCACCAATTCAATACACTACCGAGGATCCGCCTCCGTCTCCCTGCGGAAGAGCCATCCTCGGCACTCACACTTATCTTGAGGCTTTTAACAGTTTCCATTTACTTGTCTATGAACTGTATAAGCAACCAAGTAGTCCTTTACCGCGGACGCGGCTATTCGAATAGATCATGTTAACCCTGCAGGGGTGTACTTCTTCATACACGCTCTCACCACTTACCGTCGTTTACACGACATGTACTCGGCAACCTTCAAGCGGAAGCCCAACGTGGGTGTCGGCCACGACCTACCTAATCACCTAAGCCTCCAGTCCAGGTTTATCGCCTATCCAGGTTCCATCCGCAGGGAGTCCGGCCGAGGTTTCCCATACGGCCCCGAACGATGTGAACAGGGTTCCCGAGATACCTAACGGGTATTCGGTACACCCGGCCACGTACCTACCGCATCACAGCCCACCCCTATGATCAGCGCTGTCCACGGCCTCCAGTAGGCTACAAACACCAGAAACTACTTGCAACTCCTGGACGGAGAACTAGGGTGAATAAGAAGCCGAGAGGGTCCATTGGTTTCGGGCCCAATGCATGGTAGTAGCTGATTCTTAAATCACACATACAGATCTCAGTGCTTAAGGTCGGCTTCAATGAAACAACCCACCATGTACTCCTACATGGCCTCTCATCGATACCTTTACCAAATCGTGTTCACCACACCACTCTCATTACCGACATAAACATTTCACTCTAGCCCATCACCCAGATGAACCAGACCTGACACGACTCTAAGCATAGCAGGCATGGCAAGGTAGGAACAACACATACATATGTCTCAAACAACTCCTACACATGCTAGTGGGTTTCATCTAGTTACTGTGGCAATGACAGGTCATGCAGAGGAAATGGGTTCAACTACCGTAGCACACAGCAGTTTGAAATGCGTTGTCTTAATGCAGTAAAAGAGAGCAGGAGCGAGAACATGGGATTGTATCGATATGATCAAATGGTTGGTTGCTTGCCTGATGGTTCGATGCACTGATACGGTTCTTCGTTAGGGTAATCACGGTACTCTTCGGGGACAGAACCTGCCGCAGAGAGCACCGATTCACAAACATTACCAAACAGTATGCAACAATATGATGCATGCATGAGACATGGCAAAATGAGTGTATTGGGCTAATGCAACTAAACCAGAAGGGTTTGAACAAATTTGAATCAAGGATTCAAATTTCAAATTCAAATATGGCCTTTTAAAGTGCTTTTCCTTGTTCTGCTTAAAACATCAATTTACATTGTTTGATCATGCATGAAAATAGTACAGATGGATAGATTGGATTTTTCTGATCATTTTTCATATATAATTTGTCCAATTTGGAGTTACAGAATAAAAGTTATGAATTTTTGAAGTTTAAATAATATTCTGGAATTTCCTGATTTAAATTAAATCCAGAAATTATAGTTATTGCGCCAGCATGACGTCATCATGACGTCAGTGGTCAACTGCGGCTGGCTGAGGTCAAACCTGACGTGTGGGACCCACACGTCAGTGACAGGGGGTTAAACAGGGTTAAATTAACTCTAATTACTAATTAGTGGCGCTGGGGCCCACTGGTCAGTGTCAGGGGTTAACTAACAGTGGTTAGCGCTAATCCTAATTAGCTACAGGGCTGGGCCCACCTGTCAGGGACTCAGGGGGGGTCCTGCCGTGGTCAAGGTGGGTCAAACCCACCGGCGACGTGACGCCGGCGAGGTCCGAGACGGCGGCGCGTCGCGGGATCGCGCTACAAGGCACGGGCGAGGCCGTGCTTGGGCTCGTTGGAAAGCCCTTGCTCCCGCGCGTCGAACGGTGGTGGTGGCCGGGCCTGAGGTGGCCGGAGTCGTCGACGGCGAGCTCGTGAGCGGCGGCCGGAGTTCGGGTGCGGTCGGAGTCGGCGTTGCAGGGGGTTTGGGGAGGTGTTGGTGCGTGCTGCGTGATCCTAGTGAGGTGTGGAGCACGATAGTGTGCTCGGTTGGGTGCTACGGTGACCGTGGCCACGACGGCGACATCACCGGCGGCGTGGAGCTCTCGGCCAAAGTGGGGCTAGGGCCTAGAGGTCGGGAGAGACCAGGGGAGAAGGGGGAAACGATCCGGGGCTCACCGCGGAGTTGCAGAGGTGGTTAGCGGGCTCGGGGACGCGCTGGAGACGACGAATTCGACGGCGACAATGATCGGAGCCCGAAGAGGGGAACGGCGACGTGGCGGCGATGCAGGGCTTCCGGAGGCCCGTGGAGCGGTGGGGAGGAAGAGGAGGTTGTGGCGGAGCTCCTGAGCTAGTCGGGGGAGCGAGGGGTGGCCGGAGATGGCTGCTATGGCGAACGGCGGCGATGGTGGTGCTCGGCCGTGAGAGAGAGAGAGGGAGCAGCACAGGAGAGAGGGGGGGGATAAGGCCAGGGGATCGGGGCGGCACCGAGAAGAAGCGTCGCGGCGTCGCGCTGGCGGGGGAGGCAGGCAGACGAGCTGGTGGTGTGGCGCTCCGGCCGTGCGCGCGCGCCGGCCACACGCCTGGCCGACTGGCGCCAGGAGGACGACGGCGGTGGTGGGCTGGGCTGGCTTGCTGGGCCGGCCAGCTGGCTGGGCCGCACAGGGAGGAGCCCAGGTAAGCTTCTCCCTTTTATTTCTTTTCTGTTTTCTAATTTCTGACATTTGTTTTGATTTAAATAATATATTAAATCATTTATTTAGCTTATGCCAATTTTTTCAGGGGCTAGATATATTATTCCAGAGCTCCTGTATAATTGGCATAATATTTGGACATATATTAATATATATAGAAATATATTTCCAAAGCAAATATTTATACATTAATTCCAAATGCCCAAAATAAATGTCCATGAGCCACTAAAAATATTGGTTTGATTTTTATCTCTGTCCAATATTTTCAAAGAGCAACATGAGCATTTTCTTGGACCCTTTTGGAGAAATTTTTATTTGGATCATTTTCAAAATGATTCTGAGGGTTTCACAGATCCCCATTTCAAGTTTCTGATGAAAGATTAAACATGATGCAACACTCTAATGCATGACTAGCTAGGGTGTGACAACTCACCCCCACTCAAAAGAATCTCGTCCCGAGATTTGGGTTCCTCCGGAAAGAAGGCGGGGTACTCGAGTCGAAGACGATCCTCCCTTTCCCAAGTTGCTTCATCCTCAGAATGGTGCGACCATTGTACTTTGAGGAACTTGATGTTCTGGCGTCGAGTGGTACGCTCGGCTTGATCGAGGATACGAATGGGGTACTCTCGATATGTAAGATTATCCTGGAGATCAAGCATTTCGTAGTCCACTTCACGGATAGGATCCGAGAAGCAACGCCTGAGTTGGGAAACGTGGAAGACATCGTGGACTCTGGAGAGATGCGGAGGTAGTTCCAACTGGTAGGCAACTTCTCCTCGTTTGGCGAGAATGCGAAAAGGTCCAATGTAACGAGGAGCCAATTTGCCTTTGATACCGAAACGATGGGTTCCCTTCAGAGGGGTGACCCGAAGATAAGCCTTCTCGTCAACCTCGAAAGTCATAGCCTTATGTTTTCGGTCATATTGACTCTTTTGACGAGATTGGGCTGTTTTCAACTTTTCACGAACGATGCGAACTTGTTCTTCTGCTTCCTGAATCATATCCGGGCCAAAGAATTGTCTTTCCCCGGTCTCTGACCAGTTAAGGGGTGTTCGACACCGTCGTCCATAGAGAACTTCAAAAGGGGCTTTACCCAAGCTAGATTGATAGCTGTTGTTATAAGCGAATTCGGCAAATGGAAGGCACTTCTCCCAATCCATTCCGAATGAGATAACCGAGGCTCGAAGCATGTCTTCTAGAATCTGGTTGACGCGTTCCACTTGACCGCTCGACTGAGGGTGGAAGGCGGTGCTAAAGGAAAGACGGGTTCCCATAGCATTTTGGAAACTTTCCCAAAATCGAGAGGTGAAAAGACTTCCTCGATCCAAGTTAATTTCCAAAGGAACACCATGGAGAGACACTATTCGGGAGATGTATAAGTCTGCCAGCTGACTAGCGGTTATACTCTCACGAACAGGTAAGAAATGGGCTACCTTGGAAAGACGATCGACCACGACGAAAATAGCATTATTCCCTCTCTTGGTCCTGGGAAAACCGGTAATGAAATCCATGCCAATTTTATCCCATTTCCATTCAGGAATAGCTAGGGGTTGAAGGGTGCCAGCAGGCCGTTGATGCTCTGCTTTTACACGACGACAGACGTCGCAATTAGCAATATACTGAGCAATTTCTCTCTTCATCCTAGTCCACCAGAACCTCTGGCGTAGGTCCTGATACATCTTAGTGCTACCGGGATGAATGGTGAGAGGAGATTCCTGAGCTTCCTTAAGGATCAATCGCCTCAGGTTTCGCACTTTGGGAACCACTAGTCGATTTCCGAAGTATACGACCCCTTGATCATTAATGGAGAAGCAATTCGCAATTCCTTTCTGAATGTTTCTCTTGATGCGGGAGATTCCCGGATCTACCTTCTGTGCTTTGATAATCTGATCCGTAAGGGTAGGTTTTGCCACCAAGGTGGAAAGAAAACCTTGAGATACAATGTGAAGGTTAAGCTTCCGAAATTCCTCATGGAGAAGCGGTTGACCTTGTTGTAGCATCAGATTGTTACAATAAGATTTATGACTTAGCGCATCAGCCATGACGTTGGCTTTCCCTGGGGTGTAGGTTATTCCTAAGTCGAAGTCTGTGATCAATTCAACCCAACGTCTTTGCCTGAGATTTAGATCCGGTTGGGTGAAAATGTACTTCAGGCTTTGGTGATCAGTGAATATTTCGCAACGGTTACCGAGGAGGTAATGTCGCCAGGTTTTAAGTGCATAGACTACGGCTGCAAGCTCTAGATCATGAGTGGGATAATTCTCCTCATGTGGGTGCAATTGTCGTGAAGTGTAGGCAATTACGTGTCGATCTTGCATGAGAATGCAACCTAGTCCTTGTCGCGAGGCGTCGCAGTAGATAACAAAGTCCTTGGAGAAGTCTGGCGGTACCAGTACGGGAGCAGAGGTCAGGCGTCTTTTCAGTTCCTGAAAGCTGTGCTCACATTGTGGAGTCCACTCGAACTTCTTATCTTTCTTGAGGAGTTCGGTTAGAGGTTTGGCAACTTTGGAGAAGTTCTCGACAAAGCGACGACAATAGCTCGCTAAGCCCAGAAAACTCCGAACTTGCTTGACCGATTCAGGTGGAGTCCAATTAAGGACGGCTTGAACTCGCTCAGGGTTAACAGCAATACCTTTACCAGATATTACATGACCCAGATAGGTCACTTCTGGCAACCAGAATTCACATTTAGAAAATTTGGCATAAAGGCGATGCTCTCGAAGTTTCTGCAACACTAGCCTTAGATGTTCGGCATGTTCTTCCTCGTTCTTGGAGTAGATGAGTATATCATCGAGGTAAACCACGACGAATTTATCCAAATACTCCATGAAGATTGAGTTCATTAACCGAGAAAAGGTGGCTGGAGCGTTGGTTAATCCGAAGGACATGACGGTGTACTCGTATTGGCCATAACGAGTAACAAAAGCCGTTTTAGGAATGTCCCCGTTTCTGATTTTGATTTGATGGTAGCCCAACCTCAAATCCATCTTGGAGAAGACTGAGGATCCAGCGAGCTGATCATACAGGTCGTTGATCCTGGGAAGCGGATATTTGTTCTTGATTGTGACCAAATTGACAGGTCGGTAATCTACAACCATCCGGTCCGTACCATCCTTCTTCTTGACGAATAGGACGGGGCAAGCCCACGGAGAGGAGCTAGGTCGGATAAAACCCTTTTTCAAGGACTCATCGAGTTGTTTCTTAAGCTCGGCTAGTTCTAGGGGTGCCATCTTATAAGGTCTTCTAGCAATCGGAACGGTTCCTGGAATGAGGTTTATTACGAACTCAACATCCCTGTCAGGTGGAACACCTGGCAATTCCTCTGGAAAGACATCCGGGAAGTCACGGACTACCGGAACGTCCTCAAGGTCTGGCAAAGGGCTGGCGTTAAGAGAATATAATTGTCGCTTGGCTATTCGGGTCAAGACATTGACTATCTTTCCCGAAGGATGGGTGAGTTGAACAGTCCTAGAGAAGCAATCGATTTGGGCATGATGAGCCGACATCCAGTCCATACCCAGAATGATATTAATATCTGAAGATTTAAGGGCTATCAAAGATGCGAGGAAAACAAGTCTGTCGACTTGGATTTCATTTCCATAGCTTACCCTAGAGGTCTGCCATCTAGAACCAGGGGTAGAAATTTCCATAGTGGATGGCATGTCACAGAATGCAACGTTATGCAAACGAGCATAACTTTCGGATATAAAAGAATGAGAGGCTCCTGTATCGAAAAGAACAGATGCCGGGTGGCAGTTAACAAGAAGCGTACCGAGAACGACGTTGGGATCCTCTTGAGCTTCTTTGGCAGAGATACAGTTGACATGGCCACGTGAAGCGGTGACCGGCTTGGCGTGGAATATTTTTCCTGTCGGCTTGCCACGGCCAACAGCTTTAGCAGACTGGTTGGGGTTGGTCTGGGGGCACTCACGCATATAGTGGCCAGATTCCCCACACTTCAAACAAGTCACGGAACTGGTACGTGGAGGAGCATTGTTAGTTGGACCCCCATAGGGCTTGGCTGGAGCAGACTGTTGAACGGGGCGAGGCGCCTGGAAGGATGGCCTCGGTGTAAACCTGGGTGGCAGGGCGGTGTTGGGTACCCACACGCGGCGCTTCTGAGGACCAGCACCGGATGAGGAACCCATATCACGGCCATGCTTGCGTGTTGCGTCATAGTCAGTCTGACCAGTTTCAGCACTGATGGCTTTGTTGACAAGTTTCTGAAAAGATGTGCACTCATGCAGACGGAGGTCGCGGCGAAGCTCAGGACTAAGGCCCTTACGGAACCTTGCTTGCTTCTTGGCGTCAGTAGAAACTTCCTCGGTTGCATATCATGCGAGGTTACCAAACTCCCTGCTGTAAGCATCCACAGACAGTCGGCCTTGGGTGAAACTGCAAAATTCTTCACGTTTACGGTCCATGAGACCCTCCGGAATGTGATGTTCACGGAAAGCCTCACTGAACTCAGCCCAAGTAGTGACATGGCCTGCTGGGCGCATAGCTCCATAATTCTCCCACCATAGACTGGCGGGGCCTTCAAGATGATATGCAGCAAAGGTGACCTTGTCAGCCTCCGCCACCAGCGCGGAACGCAGTTTGTGAGAGATACTGCGAAGCCAGTCATCAGCGTCGAGAGGCTCGACGGAGTGGTGGAACGTGGGTGGATGTAATTTGATAAAATCACTGAGTGACACCACGTTAGTCCTCTGATGGTGTGCCGTGTTCTGTTCAATACGCTCTAACAAACGGTTGGTCTCCCGCTTGTTTCTCTCAGCTTCCATCATAACCTCGGCTAGTGAAGGAGGATGAGGCAGATTTACATCCCTGGCTTCACTGCCTTCGGCCTGCTCTTGAGAAGCAGGGTTAGCGCGCGTGTTGACCATCCTAGGTAAACAAGACAATGATTTGGTCAGGATGATAAAATTCCGACATAGGATAAAAATGCAAGGAATAACTCGAAATGCAAGATGATCATCCGTATGACATGGTAAAAACAGAACTGCTTCTTTTATTCCATCGTCATACACACCATACAAAGTTTAGTACAAGACCAAACAAAGTACTATTACGGTGAAAAGAGGATTACATCTCATCGGAGGCATTCCAAGCTCCTATACATTATTTTTCTACACCTCCGGAAGGAGTACAAACTAGGTCATATCCCACGAGTCACGCGGGACGATAGACGACACAGCTAGTGCGAACTAGTGATACTACCACTAACTCAGACCGATCCGTAGTAGTCCTCGTAAAAGTCACCTCCATAGCCTGGGAGCTCAACATGATCATCCGGAAACAGGCGATCTCGCGGAGCTTGTGGACCATAGGGGCTAGGATGAGGCCTTGGACCAACAAACGGTGGCCTGCGGGGACCGCGAGGTGGGGTGATGCCTCCTACATCACGCCAAACCATCACGTCTGGCAGAGCGGATCTCACAGGATAGAGATTGCGCATATCTGAATATCCAGCTTGCACCGCCGGTGCGAACCGAGTCAAAGTGGCCCAGTGGTCAGCACGGGTGTTGAAGAGCTCTAGCCTTAAGGCCCGATTTTCACGGTCCTTATCCTCGAGCATCTCAGCAGTGGTGCGAGTCCGTGAATCCTCCTGAGTGGGGTCAGCATAGATAGCCTGGAGATACCCTTGTGCTCCTGGAAGTGATCCTGGCATATACCGGAAATCAGAGTCCCGAAATATACCAGATCTGACTCGCATAATGGTCATCATAGAGTAGGCGGCGTCCTGCACAGCCATCTCAATAGTAACCCCGAGTCCATAAGAGCAGTGAAGAGGCTCGGTGGATCCAGGATAAGATGGAAATACCCTGACAGTGCAGAGATACTGGCTTTGATTAAAATCTCGGAATTGCTCTTCGACCGTGTACTCAGGATACCAGCGGTATCCTGCCTCAGTCATTACCCTGACCAACTTGGCAGTATGGCCGGGTACATCTAGGCATCGAGTCAGGCGAACCACTTGATTTAGGTCGCGAGTGGCCATCTGAAAGCACAATCATAATGCAAGGGCATTAGAATTTCTAGCAAAATTTCGGCAGCATAACAGCTGTAAATGCTCAAGAAGGATTTTGAGACATTTGACAAAGGATTACACACACACTCATCATCATCATAACAAGGTTCTGAATCCATTCTAACAACATAATGTGGTAGTAGGACTGAACTAGGCTTGTATCCATCAAACTTATAAGGTACTACTGATTAGTAACACGTGATCCTGATAGAGAGAATAGGTCCTAATTCCTTAACCCCTGGTGGAAGAATGGACTGACTCAGATCAGAATGTCATAAGATAAAGGAGTAAAAAGAGCCTTACGTTCCATCCCACAAACAATTCCCCTACATATAACTAAAGAATTTCTAGACTCAACATCGACCAGTTTGGCTTGGAGAACCTACAGGCAGTCCGGCTCTGATGCCAACGCTGTCAGGACCCCGACTCGATGTCACATCGATCTAGCCGGTAACACCTCATATACCGTGCGTGAGGCCGCAAGGTGATATGAGGTGTTACCGGCTAGATCGATGTGACATCGAGTCGGGGTCCTGACAATCCTTGACACGGATATTGGTAAAATCTTGATGATTATGGAAATGCTCAAGTTCTTGAGAGCACGCACAAGCGCTAGGTGTTATCATCGACACTAACTGGGATGCTCTCAGTTTCCTCGGCAATGCTATGACCTTTCAAACAGTGAATTCACTCTCTATTGTTGGGTTCTTCCCCAGTTACCAGAATCATTCCCAGCATTTGCATTTTGTTCCCAGCTTGCACCGCCAATGTGCCGTTCTACCATGGGTCTCTTCCATTTCCGGTGGTAAGCAAATTCATCCATTACGTTGTCTTCAACAAGGTAATCCACATCATCCAAGTCCGAGTATGCCATTCTACCGACCCCCTCCAAATGATCGCTCGAGAATTGCCTTAGGCTGGTTTAAAGAGTTTCAATGATCTCTGAATCAAAGGTAATTCTTTTTGCCACTTAAGGGGAAATTTCTACGAATCACCCTCCTCCAAGATGTCTCGTTATGGTATAATGGCACTTCAACTCTTCGCTACATTGACAACCGTGTACCACATTCTTAAGTCTGGAATTGTTGTCTACCTAGCGAGCCCTCGTCATCTGTCTCACTCCATTTCCTCAGATGTATGCTTCGTGTCTCACTTCGAGAGATGTGACAATGTCTCATCCCATGAGTTGATCCTGAGTTGCTCGATCTTCGAGAAGATCAATCCTTCTAGAGATCCTTTTTCTCTCGTTGTCATGTTGGTAGGAGTTCCTGGAGCAAGACATCGAGACAATGATGGTGATCGAATCAACGTTCCTATGAAGTGCACCTGGATCGTGAGGATTATACTAGTTTGCATTCCCCTTCCATCTTACCCTACGCTTGAATCTCGGGACGAGATTTTTGTTTAGTGGGGGTGAGTTGTCACATCCCTGGTCCTGTTATGCGCTAGGCTAGACCCTCATGTGAGCATCATGTTTTAATTCAAATGAAATTTGAATTGAGGAATTTTCAAAAGCCTCAAAAAACCTTTAAAAATAACCAACATTTAAATCTCATGAGTCCAAGAAAATGTTCCTGTCATTCTGTGAAAATATTGGCATGAGGTAAAATTCAAACCAATATTTTTGGAGTCACAGAAATAATTTATTTTTGGGCCTTTGACTTAAAACAATGACATATTTGAGTTGAATTTATTTCTATTATATAAGAAATAAATTTCAAATATTTTTGTAAGTTGCTTGTGACCTTGGACTAGTTCCTGAGCTCACATATAACTTACAGAAAGTTTTAAAAAATGATTTGATATTTTAAATCAAATCAAAACCAATTCCAGAAAATAGAAAAGGGAATTAAAAAAAGAGGAATAGAGACTTACTGGCTTACCTGGCGCTCACCTGGCGGCCCAAGTGGCCGGCCCAGCCCACCAGGCCTCCTCCTGTCGTCTTCCTCTCCTCGCCCCAAAGCAGCTCGGTTGCGAGCGCCGACGCTGCCCCGGCCACCTCCTGCTTCCCCGGCCACCTCCTGCTTCCCCGGCCACCTCCTGCTTCCCCGGCCCGTACTAGACGACGCCACGGAGAGCCACGCAGCCCCTGGCTCTCTCTCACTCTCCCCCGACCCTTTCCCCCTTCTCTGCTCTTTTCCCCTCTCGCGCCCGAACGCCTCCGTCGCCGCCGCACACCGCCACCGCGCTCACCGGCCGTCCCTCGAGCAACCGTCGTGCTCGTCGGCTCCGCCTCGTCGTCCGCGTCATCCCAGATGAGCCACGCATCCTCAGGCGCCCTGCAACATCGCCGCCATCGTCGTCTTCTACCTTCGGCTACCCGGATCTCCGGCGACCCTGTGCTGCCTCCGACGCTCCCCCGGCCTCGTCTCCGCCTCGAATGGATCCGCTGTGAGCCCCTGCTGCTTCTCTTGTGCTCGCCCCCTCCGTTCTCGCCCCCTAGCCCCATCTCCCACCGCGGCCGAGAGCTTCTCGCCGCTGGCCATGGCGTGGCCGTGGCCACAGCCACCGCAGCTCGTTCCCGAGCCCACCATCGTGCTCACCACAGTCCCAGGAGCACATAGCACCCACCAACGCCTCCCCTGGCGCCCTGCATCGCCTAACCCGCCGTTGGCCGAACTCCGGCCGCCGCCGCGAGCTCGTTTCCGGCGAGCTCGGTCCACCCCGGCTGCTGCCACTAGTCGTGTTAGATGCGCGCGAGCCTGGGCATCTCGTAGAGCCCCTCCGCCGCTCTTTTGGTCATCGGAGGGCGAATCCCGACGCTCTCCGCCGTCCCTGGCCTTGCCGGCGACGAGCCTCGGGTCAACTCCGGCGAGTTTGACCCGGGTTTGACCCAGTTTGACTCCCCCTGACTCAATGACAGGTGGGGCCCAGCCCTGTTAGTTAATTAGGATTAGTACTAATTGAATTAGTTAGTCTAATTAGCCACTGACATGCGGGACCCACTGTCAGGTTTGACCTGGACCCGCCTAGTTGACCTGCTGACATTAGCATGACCTAGTGCTGACGCAATAAATCATTTTCTGGTTTTAAAATAATCCAGGAAATTCCAGAAATTGTTGCAAACTTCTAAAAATCATATAAATTCAACCGTAGCTCAGAATGAAATAATTTATATATGAAAAATGATCAGAAAAATATGAAGAATCTGTTTATGCCATGATCATGCATGTTTGAACAAGTTAACCTCACTGAATAGGATGAATCATGATTAGGGTAATTTGTGAAAGAACATTTGGAGTTGGAGTTTAACCTTGTTTGAATTCCACTTCAATTAATTTGGCTTACAGCTGCATTAGCTCAAAACACCAGCATATTGACATGTCATTATCATGCATCATATTGTTGCATCGCATTGATTGTGTTCTTTCTTGTTTGCCGGTAATTGTCCCCTCTCAGTAGACGATGTTCCGACGATTGTTCGATGACACCGATGAAGAACTATATTATCTTCAGAAGTGCCAGGCAAGCATAACCCCCTTGTTCATTCCGATACAATCCTATTCTCTCGCCCTGCTCTCTTTTACTGCATTAGGACAACAACGAGTCATTTGTTACTTGCTGCGGTAGCTGAACCCCTTTATCCTCTGCATGACCTGTCATTGCCACAGTAAATAGATGAAACCCACTAGTATGAGTAGGAGTTGTTTGAGCCATGTTGTGCCTACTCATTCATGTTTGTTTGTCATGCCTGCTATTGCTTAGAGTTGAGTCAGGTCTGATTCATCGGGGATGAATCAGAGGTGTGTGAACATGTCCTACTGTGTGTGAGCTAACTGGTGAACACGATTTGGTAAAGGTATCGGTGAGAGGCCATGTAGGAGTACATGGTGGGTTGTCTCATTGAAGCCGTCCTTAGGAACTGAGTTATGTGTTTGTGATCCATGATTCAGCTACTACCATGCATTGGGCCCTGAAATATGACCCCACTCAACCTCTTATTCACCCTAGTCCTCTGTCCAGGAGTTGCAAGTAGTTTCTGGTGTTTGTAGCTTACTGGAGGCCATGGACAGCGCTGACCCGCGGGGTGGGTTGTGATGCGGTAGGTACGTGGCACGGTGTACCAGATACCCGTTAGGTATCTCGGGAACCCTGCACACATCGTTTGGGGCTGTGAGCGAAACTCCGGCCGGATCTCCTCATGGATGGAACCCGAATAGGCGATAAACCTGGACTAGAGACTTGAGTGTTTAGGTAGGTCGTGGTCTACACCCACGTCGGCTTTCGCTTGAAGTCTGCCGAGCACATGTCGTGTGCAGACGCTAAGTGGTGGAAACATGTATGAAGAAGTACACCCCTGCAGGGTTAACATCATCTATTCGAATAGCCGTGTCCGCGGTAAAGGACTTCTGGGTTGCTTATATCAGTTCATAGACAAGTGAAAGTGGATACCCTAAAAATACGCAAGATAAGCGTGAGTGCTATGGATGGCGTTCTCGTAGGGAGATGGGAGCGGTGCCATAGTGGTGTATTGGTTGGTGAATATGTGGACTCGTGTGCGCCACCTCAAAAGAGTTGCTTGCATTCGTAGTCCAGGATAGCCACCGAGTCAAAGCTGGCTTGCTGCAGTTAAACCCCCACCATCCCTTTGTTGATAATGATGCATATGTAGTTAGTTCTGATGTAAGTCTTGCTGGGTACATTTGTACTCACGTTTGCCTATTTTATGTTTTTGCAGAGAGATTTCGGTCTCGCTAGTAGTTCTGCATGGACTTCGACGTTTAGCTTGTTACCTCAGCTACGATCTTGTGCCCTCGGCAGGATCTGGTAGATAGTCAGGCTTCTCAGCCTTTTTCATTTCTAGATGTCTGTACTCAGACATGTTAAGCTTCCGCATGTGCTTTGACTTGTATGCTCTGATTGTTGGGTCATGAGACCCATGTTTGTAATATCTCGCTCCTCGGAGCCTATTGAATAAATACTTGAGTCGTAGAGTCATGTTGTGATGCCATGTTGTATTGCACATATCGAGCATATTGTGTGTATGTTATTGAAATGCTTGGTATGTGTGGGATCTGTCAACCTGGTTGTTTATCCTTGGTAGCCTCTCTTACCGGGAAATGTCTCCTAGTGTTTCCACTGAGCCATGGTAGCTTGCTACTGCTCCGGAACACTTAGGCTGGCCGGCATGTGTCCTTCTTCGTTCCTGTGTCTGTCCCCTCGGGGAAATGTCACGCGATGAATTCCGGAGTCCTGTTAGCCTGCTGCAGCCCGGTTCACCGGAGTCCTGCTAGCCCAGTGCTACAGCCTGGATTCACTCGTTGATGACCGACACGTTCGTTGTTGGGTCATGTATGCCTGTCCCTGTAAGTTAGTGCCACTTTGGGTTCACGACTAGCCATGTCAGCCCGGGTTCTTTGTCATATGGATGCTAGCGGCACTATCATATACGTGAGCCAAAAGGCGCAAACGGTCCCGGGCCAGGTAAGGTGGCACCCGTAGGAATACCGTGCGTGAGGCCGCAAAGTGATATGATGTGTTACATGCTAGATCGATGTGACTTAGGATCGGGGTCCTGACAATATCTATGGGACATCATGACTCTCCCAAAACAACAAGCATCAATAGCATGGGTCACATGATAAACATGGCAAAAGCAACAAGGATCTCCACCAAGCATGCAAAGAGTATCATAATGGTCAATCATGGGTAGATGCAAGAAAGGGTCACAATTGCATGGCAAAGGCATAGAAGCAAGCATAACATGCAAAGTGAACACAATAGTATGGGCATAAGGTGACAAGTGGTAAATAGCCCATAGCCGTGTGAGAGCCAAGTAGAAGAGATGCGTGTAGTCCTTGCGCGAAGGGAACGGTGGTAAGGATAGTCCACGGGATCCCAAGTCGTCGTTGCTCTCGAGAGATAGTTTCGTCAACTCTTGGGATTGAGAGGTTGACGAGTATATGTGAGTACCTACACAAAATAAAGACAAAGGGAAAATTGTGTGTGTGTGGTATATGTACACATCATCCATCATGATGCGCACATGCTTGTGTTGGTTAGCACTAAATAGCCAATGCTCAAATAAATGAGATGCGTGATATAGAAACATGTCATCCATCATGATAGGTTTGTTATTATGTATGGCATAATGGAGACTCAAAGGATGTAATGCATCATGAGAAATATCTAGAGCATTGTTATTCATGGAATGCATATGGTGCACGCTATTATGGGAATCATGCAAGGTATGAAATGCATCAAGATCTCCTAATATGTATGAGGAAACTATGGATGTCTCCTCATGAGCATTAATGGAAACATCACATGGAGAATATTGACAGCATCCAAAACAATGCATATTCGGAACAATGTGATCATGGCATGGCATAGTAGATGAATTGCGCAAATCATGTAAAGGAAGCATGGCAATATCATCACATGAAAAACAAAAGCCAATGACCATCATCTCGTCATCTATGCCATAAGTGAAAATGGGATTGATTTTAATGGGGCATGCATAGTTACTATGTTGAGATTGTAATGATGCAATATGAGAGATCTCACTCATAGCATATGACAAGTTCAATGGGTTGTCAAACATAATGTGACCAAAAGAATTTTCACATGATATCCTATGGAGCATAGCATCACAACTAGGCAACTCAACATGCTCATCATCATATTCATCATAAATAGGTAAGTCAAGGCATGAAGAAGTTTCACTAGCATGAAGCATGGTAATAGGTGGGTCAACATCATGGGAGCAATCGATGTCAAGATGGTCCACTAGTGGGACAAGAGAAGTACCATCACCTATGTTACCTTTGGAGCATCGCTCATGTGTTGTAGGTGAGGTGTTGAAGATCCATTCGTTGTCATCTTCGTCTTGATGGAACCATGTGGGGGTGCAACATTGTCCACCATGGCCATCATCGTCTCCATTGGAGGAATGGACTCGTCGAGGATAGGCATGTCGTCATGTAGGAGACCTAGCATCAAAGAAGAAAACACACTAGGCATAGAGGTTAAGTCATTAGAAATCATAGTGGCCTCACATGCCGTGTCAACTACCTCACTCGCTAAGTGTTGTGGCTCACTCACTTCGTCAAGGGTGCTCTCACTCATATGGTTGGTGGAGTCACTCAAATGGCGCTCAACCTCACATAGGATGTGTGGCATGCTCTCTTGTGTGGGGCTAGTGGTGGTCACACTCATCCTCTCATAGGAAATGCTCTCAATGTCACATATGGTGGAGTCACTCATCTCACTCATGGGGTGGTGGCTCTCCTCACATGAAAAATTGGGCATCTTGACATATGTGGGTGTCGGAGAGATGTTGGTGCAAATGTATCCATGCTCAACTCCTATCGCTATGGTCGAAGGGGATGGCCCTTGCTCGACCTTCTTGTCGTCGTCTTGCTGTTGGAGGCCCATACGATGTGGCACCTCGTAGCTCGTCTCCATGACCGAAGGGAGTTTCCCATGCTCGGCCATCGTCCTTGAGGGGCTTCCGAAGATGGAAGTGTCACCCTCGCTCATAGGTCGTCGCCTTGGACTTGATGAAGTTGATGTAGGCGTACACGTGGGAAGTAGGCGAAGATGTCGTACGTCCAAAGGCGAAGATGCCTTGAGAACACTTGGCGAAGATGCCAAAGTGGTTGTTGTAGCCGTAGCGCCATCTTGGTGGTGGTCGTCTCGCGGTCTTCTTTTGTGCTCTTGAAACTTGGACTTGGCGTGAAGTAGGGCTTGTTGGGACTTGTGCACTTGCACTTGTGGAGCATCTTCATGATGATGATGTTGTTGTCGTGCTTGAGCTCGTAGTAGATGTCGTTCGTCGTCGTCGTGCACATGATGCTTGGAGGTGACTTGCCCTTCATGGCGATGTTGATCACAAACGTGATGGTGGTTGCCATGTAGATGAGGACGAGGACGATTTGCACTTGCATCGCTTTCGCGCTCCGAAGACTTGTGTCTTGAATGTCGCCGCCTTGAAGATGACGAAGGGGAAGAAGACTTGATCAAGGCTCTAATCTCCTCCATCCTTGCATCTTGCTCCTCTTTATGTGCGGAAAGCTTCTTGTCGATGTAGTCCCTTTCCCTTGCTTTGGAGTGACAAATGTCGATGGAGATGTCCTCGATGCGCTCTCGCAATCTTGATTGTGCGCCTTGCATTTGTCGCTGTAGATCGAAGATGGATGCTTTGTTGATGTAGTTGTTCACGCCGTCCTTGTTTTCATAGACCGGAGATGAAATGCCTTGCCTATCCATCACAAGACTCGAGCAAATATGAGTGGGAGAAAGAGAAGAACTTATACCAATGTACCTTGACCGATGTTGACAATGAATCAAGTTCACTCAAATGCAGACAATGGAATAGCACTATTGGTACCAATCCTTGTCGGTTCTCACACCTACACAAGTAAAGCTTATGGAGGAGCTCGGTGAGGATAGTGGCACAAAAATTTAATGCAAAATGTTAGCAAGAGTCAATAATGTTGAAAGAGATTCACAAATTTGCAAGCAAAACAAGTAGACCAATAGCATTATGGATGGCACACGGAAACGCACAGACGGATAGATAAATGAGGTCGTGCAACCAAGGAATGAGCACAAAATGTGGAATCCACGGAAAACGCTCGTGTTGCACAACTTAAGAGAGACGCTAGCATGATTGCTCAATAGGTGGATACGACACTTATGCACAACCTATAAGATGCAAAATGGATAAACTTTCTATCCCAAGTATGCTATGCTATGTATGGTTCCCGGTGTTTCTCTCAAGATGATCCAAGATGATCGGATATGACAATCTTATATGCACTGTGGTATGATGCTATGGCACTTGCTTACAAGTTTCTTTGCTCTCTCTTTTTCTTTGCTTAAAAGCTTATTCTTCTTTTTGTTTGTATGGCCACTTTTGCACAATGCACAAACCAAGATAGAAATTGTGTATATGCGGGAACAAACTTGTGACACAAGATATGATAGCAATATATGCACCATGATGATATGGTATGTATGCTATGGGAAGTATGATCACTAATGTGCACAAGTAACGTTGCTGGCAATACTCAAATGGCTAGTCTCGATAGGCAAGTGACACAAAATGGGCTAGGGGTTAACAATGCAATGGCAAGGGGGATATACAATGGAGGGATACCACGATACCAAGTTGATATGGAGGTTACTGTCCAGCGATGATGAGTAGCGGTGTTCTTGATGTAGATACCAAGATGATGGAGACTCGTCCCTAAGTAGCCGAAACACCTTAGGAAACGGAAAAACCGTGAACTCAAAATCTCAAATGCCAAATGTCAAAATGGTGGTAGCGGAAAGCGGTGGTGGTTTGCACTTGGCAATGCGGAAGTGGAATGATGGGCTATACATGTGTCGTAGTTGAAGTTGCCGTCCCTAAGTAGCCGAAACACCTTAGGAGACACAAGCCACAACTCAAACAAAATTGGGTTAAGTTAGGGTTGTCGGAAGTGTATGGTGGGCAAGGTTATGTGGAAGTGGTGGTGGTGGTTGATGAAGAAGCAACCGTCCCTAAGTAGCCGAAACACCTCAGGAGACTCGAATCACTACTCAAGCAACCACTAATGCTATATGGATCAAAATGGGTTAGGTTGCGGAAGTCGGTGGTGGCTATGCGGATGATGTGGTGGAAGCCCTAGGCAAACTTGCCAAATTTTCAAAACTTAGATGGAGTCAAATGATGTTGGTGGTATTTTTGTGGGAAGGGGATGTCAAGAGCTTCAAAACGAGCTAAAGAACGTCAAAATCGGACTTCGGATGAATTAGTTATGGGCAAAACGGTGAAACGGGAAAATCTGAAATGACAGGGGTCGGACATCCGGGGCTCGGGCCGGATTTCCGGGACCTGATGTCCAGAACCGGGTGCGAAATTGCGCTCCAGGAGCCGGATGTCCGGGCTAATGGGTGGATGTCTGGGCTAATGGGCGGATGCCCGGGATGGCCGGATGTCCGGGGGTCGGGCCGGATGTCCGGGGGTCGGGCCGGATGTCCGGGCTCCAAATCCGAGGATGAACTCAAGGAACTCGATTTTGGGGCGGAAATTGATGATTTCGGGGGCAAAATTTGATGGATTTTGTGGATGAAAGATGGGGAAACTTGGGGAGATGTTAGATCCACTTGAAACCAGGCAAATCCATGGATCAAAATCAACAAAACATCATCAAACAAACAAATCACAAAAAAAATTGGGGGCTATTTTTGGTGGGGATTTTCGGATTTAGGACAAAATCAACAAAATCAAGCTAGAAAACACGGGGTAGTGGATCCAAAAACCTGATCAAAGTGGCTCATGATACCAAGATGATGTAGGGCGGAACCCTAGGGGCCGATCTTTCATGTTTGGACTGGATCCTACGGGGAAACACGAAGAACCCGCTGAAAACACAAAGGGGAAAACACGGGGAGGAACGAGAGAATCACTCAACCGACAAGTATCGATCACACAAGGGCTAGATCACCGAACACATAAGGTAGCACAAGATTCAAAATCAACAAAGGAAAGATACAAATGTAATCGTTCTTCTCCGAGAGGAGGTCTTGAATCCACGAGGGGATCTTCCCGTAAAGGGGTCTTGAATCCAAGTGGATCTTCTCCGAAGAGGCCGCGGTCTCTCACGAGGAGGAGATCCGATGGATGAGCGAGGCTCTATCTCACAAATGAGCTAAATCAATGCTAACCCTAACTAGGAGGAGGTGGGGGAGTATATATAGTCTAAGGGACGAAGGGGTACATGGGACTCGGCCCGGATGCGCTGCACACAGGAAGGAGGGGCCGGATGTCCGGGCCTTCATGAGAAGCCGGATGTCCTAGTGCGGGGGCCGGATGTCCGGGCTGGCAGGGTCCAGCTTCTGTGATGGGGCGCCGGATTTCCGGGCGCTGGGCCGGATGTCCGGCAGCTCGCGACGGGCCGGATGTCCGGCGGCTCGCGACAGGCCGGATGTCCGGGCCTGGGGGCGGATGTCCTGGCTGACTTGGCCGACTCTGGTGCTCTCTGGATAGAAGGGAGCCGGATTTCCGGGTGTTGGGCCGGATGTCCGGGCCTGGCCGGATGTCCGGGACATGGCCGGATGTCCGGCTGCTGTAGCAGCAAACTCTTCTTCCTTCTCCTTCCTTCGCTCGCATGCACACTTGGCCTTGGTCCTTGGGCTCTCCATGGTCTCCTTGGGTGTACCTGAGTATGCATCAGGTCCGCGATTGAGGTAGCAACCATGTCTCACACGAATGGAAAGGGGAAGCATTTAGGAATGGGTTCACCTTGTGTCCAATGGCGCATAGTCGAGGTCTCATCTTATGTATCCTTGGGGCTTGGAGAGTAGTCGGAGTGTACATGGGGATGAACGTGGGATGCTCCGCATCACTGTACTATGCCAAGATGACTGCACATTCCTTCCTCAACTCCTCATCTCTTGCGTCTGCCCTGGCCAGATTGAGTTCTAGGTCGAGAGATTACCACCATGTAGAGGCGAGCCTGGAAGCGAAAGCACAAGAGATGTCCCGCTTAGCCGCGAAAGCAGCCGACATGTCCCGCCACGCCGCCAAAGCAGCACGGAGGTCTCGCCACGCCGTCGAAGCAGCATGGAGGTCCCGCCGCACCGTCGATGCGGCAGACTGGTCTGGTCACGCAGCGGAAGCAGCAGGGATGTCTTGCCACGTCGCTAATGCAGCAGAGATGTCCTCCCGCGCCGCTGCGGCGTAGGAAAATCTCTCGCGGGGAGGTGAGGACTCTTACAGGCGCATGCATGCGATCGTCCATAGCCAGATGGATCAGATCTCTGGCTGGATGAAGCTGCAGGACGAGTTGAATGCCTCGTTTGAACAACTCCGGGCCGAGCGCGACCTGCTGAGGGCGAAGATCACCGGAAGGGCGGAGCAGGCGGAGGAGACCGCTGCCTTGTTGAAGAGGACGGGCGTCATCGTCAAGAAACCTATGGACGAGAATGCCATGCTCCGCATCGAGCGTGAAAGGCTGGTGGAGTAATCCGCTGTTGCTTCCGAGCAACGTATTAAGGACATGAAACTCATGAAAGAGATCATCGCCACTCGCCACGAGAACTAGTCTCCACGACCTACAGCGCATCAAGAAAGTAGAGATCAGCAAGCCAGATCATCGTATGTGTCTTCCTTCTTCTTTTACCCTTGTGTATTTCGGGCATAGCCGCATGTGGTTTTTTAGTTATCTTCCTAGATATGTAAGACAATTATTATCCATTGTCATCATCCTTATATTCATCATGCTTGTTATAAGTCACAGTCGATGCTATATAGGTCCGTCGGATCTTACATCAAGATCCGTGCAAAACTTTCTTTTTAGATTTTCACTTTTCTCTCTTAAATCTCAGTCCAGTGAGACATAGCCATGCCGTGAAATAGGGGCTCGGGCGCCATTAATGGAGACGTTGGGAGGGAGGTGCACGGAGGATAGAGGTCAAAGGGTTCTCCTCCCGAAGTGCACGCGCAGGGATCTGGTCGCACGCTGCCCGTACTCAAATAGCTACCCCACACGGCACCTCCTAGCCAATAAAAAAAGTGACGCGTGGTGGCACGTAATTGGTAAGTAGAACGCCCACAGTTTCAATAATGGTTGTGTTTCCGATTTATAACGTGACAACACTTGTTGCAAAATGACTTTGTTGATTTTTAATGTGTGCGCCTTCGGAAATCGGACAGAAAAATTACCACAGCACGTTGGTGCCATGTCATGACACCATGCCAAGTTTCATGATTTTCAGGCGTGTTTTGGATTTACATGAATTAAAAAACGAAGTTTCTCAATCTTTCCAGCCGAGCCACAACGCCCACATGTTTGAATTTCATTCTCATTTCTTGCATTGGACCTAGAAATTCACCCAAGGACACACATGTGATTTATGAACCAACTTTGGTGCACTTGAGCATGTGCTTGTAGTTCAAATTTGAATAATGCACATTAAATGCCCAAAAATTCAATTAATGTATAAAAAAGGCCAAGCGAACCCGAAATAATTCCAGAAATTAGCACCATACTTCTATTTGGTCTAATCTGCTTGTGTAAACAAATTAAGGCAGGAGAAGGAAGTGTACGTATGTCATTTCACACACGGAGGTGACACGTTCCCTCTTGGAACCACGAACCTTCTCGAGAGAAGCTCCAGTTTGCAAGAAGATAATACCAAAGTTTGTCCCAATTCGGCCAAAAAATTTACCGCAACATGTTGGTGCCATGTCATGACACCATGCCAAGTTTCATGATTTTCAGGCGTGTTTTGGATTTACATGAATTAAAAAACCAAGTTTCTCAATCTTTCTGGCCGAGCCACGACTCCCAGATGTTTGAATTTCATTCCCATTTCTTGCATGGGACCTAGAAATTCACCCAAGGACACACATGTGATTTTTCAACCAACTTTGGTGCACTAGAGCATGTGCTTGTAGTTCAAATTTGAATTATGCACATTAAATGACCAGAAATTCAATTAATGTATAAAAAAGGCCAAATGAACCCGGAATAATTAAAAAAATTAGGACGATACTTCTATTTGGTCTAATCTGCCTGTGTACAAAAATTAAGGCGGGAGAAGCCAGTGTACGTATGTCGTTTCGCACACGGAGGTGACACGTTCCTATCGGAACCACGAGCCTTCTTGAGAGAAGCTCCGGTTTGCAAGAAGCTTATACCAAAGCTTGCCCCAATTCGGCCAAAAACTTTACCGCAGCATGTTGGTGCCATGTCATGACACCATGCCAAGTTTCATTATTTTCAGGCGTGTTTTGGATTTACATGAATTAAAAAACCAAGTTTCTCAATCTTTCCGGCCGAGCCACAACGCCCAGATGTTTGAATTTCATTCCCATTTCTTGCATGGGACCTAGAAATTCACCCAAGGACACACATGTGATTTTTCAACCAATTTTGGTGCATTGGAGCATGTGCTTGCAGTTCAAATTTGAATTATGCATATTAAATGACCAGAAATTCAATTAATGTATAAGAAACTCCAAACGAACCCGGAATAATTTCAAATTTTAACATGGCACTCATATAGTTCTATGTTGCCTCTATAAAAAAATAAGGGGGGAGGCAGCGTATATCATTTCGAACACAAAGGTGACACGTCCCCCCTCGGGAACCACGAGTCTTCTCGAGAGAAGCTCCGGTTTGCAAGAAGCTTATACCAAAAACTTGTCCAAATGTGGCCAACTTTTTTACCACAACATGTTGGTGCCATGACATGACACCATGCCAAGTTTCATGATTTTCAAGCGAGTTTTGAATTTCCAGGTATTTTTAAACCAAGTTTCTCAATGTTCCCGGCCGAGCCACGAAGCCCACATGTTTGAATTTCATTCCCATTTCTTGCATGGGACCTATAAATTCACCCAAAGACACACGTGTGATTTTTCAACAAATTTTGGGGCACTGAAGCATGTGCTTGTGGTTCAAATTTGAATTATGCACATTAAATGCCGAGAAACTCAATTAATCCATAAAAATGCCAAACGAACCCGAAATAGTTCCAAATTTAAACACAACACTCATATAGTTGCATGTTCACTATACATAAATGTTCTAGCAATTCAAACACCATCCTTTCCCTCCGTAACACCATTTTATCTTTCAAAACATAATGAAAAAATCAGGTATACCACAAACAGTTTACTAGAAAGGATCGTGTGGGATGCGATATAAAATATCGGCGCACCATCTTGTCTGGCTTACGCAGGAAGCTTCGTCGTCTACAGTCCACCGTCCCCACTTGAACCACACTTGCGCGCCAGTTTCTCGCGGCACCGAGTGAAATTTTTTTGCCACCGCAGAAATATCTATCTCCCCGCCCCCTCCCTCCCACCAAAAGCCACATTTCCAATGTTCCTCCTTGCTTTCCAAGTTCAAACCTTCATTGCTGCTTACTGGCAGCTCAGCCTCCTCACCGGCGACCCTTCTTCTTGCAGCGCCGCCTCCTTGCCGGCTACCCTTCTTCTTGCAGCGCCGCCTCCTCACCGGCGACCCTTCTTCTTGCAGAGCCGCCTCCTCGTCGGTGACCCTTCTTATTGGTGCGCGGCCTCCTCGCCATCAACCCTTCTTCTTGCTGCGGGGCCTTGTCGATGTGGTCAGGTAATCCACACCCCACCCACACCATCCTCCTCCTTTCCTGTCCCACATGCCACACCGACGGCGCAACACCTTCCACCGAAATCACTGTCCCCCTCCTCCAATTAAGCACCGCCCACAGACATTTTCCACACAGTATAACATGGAGCTCAGTAGCATATGGCAGCGGAGAAGCAAATAGCGGCCTCATGCGCGCATGAGGTCGCTATGGCTGCCATGTGTGCCAATCGCCAGATCTTGGAGGAGCACCTCGTCTACGAGGCCACCGTCGACACCGCCACGCGATTGTCTACTTTAAAATACAGTTTGTGTTGTTTTATCAAGGCCACCACCAATGCCTTCTAGTGATTTGTCCTCTGTAATGTTAATATGCAATCTGATGTTTAGTTTATAGTTTGGTCCTCTGAAATGTAATGTTCAGTTAACACTTTGGTCCTTTGAAATGTAATGTTCAGTTAACAGTTTGGTCCAACAATTGCTACATTTCATAGTAGTGTTCTCAAGCATTCTTTGTTTTGTCAATTGTCTTATCTTCTAGTACATGTTTCTATTCTACAATGTCGTGCTTAGTTAACTATTTTGGTTCATTTGGTCTATTGTCCATTTAACCGTTTGGTTCAGTTCTACAATTTGATTTTCATTTGCTATGGGTACAATTTTGTATTGTTACGCATGTGAAATAAATCGAATTTGGCTGTACTCAACACATTTTCTACTGATAGTATGACAACTCTCAGTTAACCTGATCAAGATCTTCCTTATGTGTGTTGCAGGGAAACGTGGGAGACATTGCGGTTTACCATCGGGGTTTGTTCAAGCATGGTCCTTTGGCTAATGGCACATTATTGTGTAGTTAAAGGAATGATTCTAATATTTAGGTTTCTTACAATTTGGTCTTGCACATGTAGGTCCTGCTATCAGAGGCTTAGACCCATTGTTCGACCCATTTTGCATATGGGGAAATGAGATGTCCATGAATATCAGTCAAGTTCAGAAACTCGAAAATATTGTTAGGATGAAGAAACTTGCGAAGAATAACAGCAAGATCTTTGTTTGCACAATGAAGAAGACATTAGTCAACTATAGGATGGTACTAACTCTTTTACCTTGTTTTTACCCCTTGTGACATCAGTCAACTATAGGATGGTACTAACTCTTTTACCTTTTTTGCATATCTTTGTTTTCAGTACTTTTCAAAGCAGTTCACTAATGATTACCTCTCAAACCACCTGCATGGTCAAGAGACAAGGAAGGTATTCATTCAACACCCACGGTACAATATTGAAGTCTTGCTGAAGAGGACGAAGGTTGGGCGGGCAATTATCCATAGCCACTGGCCTAAAGTTGCAAGGACATTCAACAGACTGAAGGCTCAACATTTGCCTTCCGCTTCTGCAGTTTCCAATATGAGATTCATTTGTCTATTTACCGTGTATGATGCTACTTTCCAAAGCTTTTTGATGTTGCATGTGAAACTTGGTGTTGTTGTGTAATGGAGGAATTGAGTGCCGAAGCTATCTGATGTAATTCGATTATGAAATCCTGGTTGTTGTAATACAGATATGAAATATCTGGTGTGTTCTTATAATAAATATCAATTTGATTAGTACATGGATTATCAATAATAGGCTAATTACCCTGCTTATTGGTGTTTTTCTATTGCAGACGATTACTCAGACAACACCGTGGGCGATGAACTTAAACAACATGCACGGTTTCTAGAAAGTAGGCGTGTTCGATCAACTAACAATCACACATGGCTTTCGGCAGAGAACTATTTGCGTTAGGCCACCTTGCACAAACGTTTCCACACAAAAAATTGTGTGTGATATACATACGAGCGGAAATATTTTTCTGGGATTCATCGTGTGGGTGTACATATGAACGGAAACAATTGGGTTTCGAGGCCTCGCCCGAGCGCACATGAGCCAGCTTGTGTGCCAGGAGGGCCTATCCCCGACGGTTTCTAGGTCATGTGGGAAGGACTCCCCCTATCGCCCACACTCACTTGGCAACGGTTCCAAACGCCATCGTGGAAAGGGGTTAAAACCCGTTTGTATAGCACATCGGTGTACCAGTGTAATAATTTGTTTACCCACCGTATGCTATTTTCTCGAGAGAAGCCTCTAGTGAAATCTATGGCCCCGGGGTCTATTTCCTATCATATTGTTTTCAGATCTATTAATCCAAAAATACCTTGCTGCACTTTTTCTTTACCTATTTTATTTTGTGTTTCTATTAGATATATTTATCCAATTTCATACAATTTAATCTATCTCAATACCGAGGAGGGATTGACAATCCCTCTTGCGCTTTGGGTTACAAATTTTTGTTATTTGTGTGAAGGTACTTCTTACATAGTTTGGTGGATCCTCCTACTGGAACTACAAAAAAAATACACTTCCGTGATGATACGTGTTTGTCACAGTAGGTCGCGTTTTTTGTCATGCATGTACATCCATGACGATTTTATGACAGAATCAAGATAGTCATACATGTGCTGTCGTAGAAGTGTTCCATGACATTACCAAAATTATCATCACGAAAGTGTCCACTTCCATGACGATAAATCGCACATCACAAAAGTGCTTTCATCAAGGGTGACCGACACGTGGCATCCACCGTAACGGAACGCCGTTAAGCTATCGGGTCGGGTTTTGGATCCGATAACCCGTTAACAGCCCCGACCAATGGGGATTTTCCACGTGTAAAATCATCATTGGCTGGAGGAAACACGTGTCGGCTCATTGTTGGGACAGATGTCATCCACTCATTGGACGGAAGGCGCCTATGATACGTCGACACGTGGCACGGCCCAACAGAGGCCCATTCATGTGAAAAGGCCGGCCCAGTAAAAATTAGCAGGCCAGCCCATATAAGGCCTACTTGTGTCAGGTCCATTTAAGCCCACGGCGCATACGAGATGTGCCAATTCGGCCCGTCAATGGCCCGTTAAAGATTTGACACCATTGCAGCGCATCGTCAGTTCGAGCCCGTTAACAGCCCGCTATATATTTGGGCTCAATATCGGCCCGATGAGATTTCGGCCTGTTAACGGCCCATTTAATGGATGGGCCAATTTTCAGGATGTACATCTTTCGGCCATTTAACGACCCATTTAAATGTTGGGCTAATTTCCGGCCCGGTGTGTCTCTCAGCTTGTTGACGGCCCATAAATCTGATGGGCCATTTGTTGTCGGACCTGAGTTTTGGCCTTTTAGCGGCCCATTTAAGTGTTTGGCCAATTTTCTGGCTTGGTGTCACTTTCAGCCTGTTGACGGCCCATAAATCAGTTGGGCCATTTGTAGTCGGACCTGAGTTTTGGCCCTTTTGTGACCCATTTAAGTGTTGGGCCAATTCCCGGTCCTGTGTGCCTTTCGGCCTGTTAACGGACCATAAATGAGTTGGGCCATTTGTAGTCGGACCTTAGTTTCGGCCTTTTAACGGCCCATGCCCTTCATGGTCCAATACCAGCTCGGTTTCTCTTTTGGCCTGCTAAAGGCCCACAACACAGTTGGGCCATTTACAATACGGCCTGACTTTCGGCCTCTTAGCGGCCCATGGTCTTCATGGTCCAGTACAAGCCCGTTGTCTCTTTCGGCCTGCTAAAGGCCTACAGTATAGTTGGGCCATATGTAGCCCAAACTTAGTAACGGCCTGTTAACGGCCCGTGAAGTAAATTGGGGCCACCTGTTGCCCGCTTCGATGTCGGCTTGTTAACGACCCGGGAGGTAAGAGGGCCGACCATTAACTATCGGCCTAGTAACGGCCCATTAACTTAATGGGCCCACTAAAGTTCGTACATGTCTTTAGGCCAAATTAGATAATTTGAGCCCATTACGATGAGCAATTATGCACAGGACCAAAACCGATCACGCAAAGGTACGGCATACAGGGAATAACGTTGCACATCCAGCATATATTACAGGAAATTACATCCATTGGGCAATCAAATATTGATGCCAGTGCAAATAAATAAGCAGAACCTAACCATCTACAACGTCACAATCTGCAACCTCAGCACAGATGACGCCCATAAGCATGTGGGCAAGTTCTTTCTGCTTTGCTACACTGTCTCTGAAAACATTGACCAGTTGTTCTGTCGCACGACTCTGCACCTCTGATTCATCCACCATTTCCATCATTGCTTCAGCCATTAATTGGTTCACAAACATACATTTATTCCGTTGCATTCGAGATAGAGGATACTGAACAGATTCAGATGGCGATTTTGGCTGTGCTGGAGCAGTATCTATAAAAACTGGAGTTGGTTTATTATCTCCTGGCGTTTGGATCTTTTGCAAAGGCCTTGTTTGTAACCCTTCAGATTCTACATAATCGTCTTCCCCTTCCATGCCTTGTATAGAAGAATGGTGCTTTAATTATAAAACATGCGACAGCAGAGAGATGGAATAGGTACTGAAGAATAGAAAGGCATGGCATATTGACATGTATTCCCTCCATCCGGAAAAAATGGATGGGTCTAGGCGTATTTCGGTTCTAGATACATCCTTTTTATCCATTTCGGCAACATGTAATCCGGACGGAGGGAGTATGGTGTAAGAGCTAGGGATACGACAGGACAACACAGCAAAAAAAACTAGTTGAATGTAAAACTATATGCTAGCGGAATATGTACAGAAATAACTAAGGCAACATACACGTGTATGATTGGGAAAATAAGATGGCATTGCAACAGAGCACTAGAACAGCACTTCAATGTAAAAAAACATGGTATGGCAGACAGACGAAGTACATACTGATGAATAACAATGCATAAGATATTCAGAAGCATGATGTCCAAATTAAGCAGATGGCATTGCGATAGAGTAGAATGACAGTACTTGAATTTGAAAATATGTTATCATGAATGGAATAGGTACTGAAAAACAGGAAGGCATGACATATTTACATGCATGATCAGCATGCTAAGCACATGGCATTGCAACAGAGTAGATACACTCCAGGACATTATATGCATGTTGTACCCATATCACAGGCCAAGTTAGAGCAAGGACCTTGTGGGGTGAAGAGGATTAATCATCTTTCTGCAAGTCTTCTGAAGAACTGCCTTTACATGTTCCATCATATTGGGTATCATTGACATCAAGTTTATTGGCCTTTACATTGCTCCGTGAGGTTCTTGTGGATATATCAGTGTGTGCAATTATATCTGACATGCATGGAAGACAACTAGTAGTTAGATTTATGTAAATGAGTGCCTGTAGGAGACAACATAAATAGTAGGACTGGGGTTAACTAGCAGCAACAGGTCTCATAAACTAAAGGGAGAACACAGATGAAAGCTACAGAATATGTATCGTTTGTACTCGAGATTAACTAGATGGCACAGAAAAGTATTAAAGAACAACATAGGTAATACTAGAAGTGGTATAATACTATAATCACCAGCCTGTGGGATAGCATTGGCTGATGGATGATAAGTATGGAATAGTGTTACCTAAAGAACAAGTATCTTAGCTGAACTATGGAACGGCGTGAACTCCTGAACAAGACCCGTAAGAGATCAGCATGAATATACAGTGAAATGTGATGATCTATTTTCCGTGCTTAGATGAATAACAAAGCCATAAATGTTGCACACAAGTAAGATGAGGGTACAACCTATCTGGCTGCCATCCATAGGAGTGAGCATCATGTGCTGACTTGTCGATGTCCCTGCAGTTGCTGTGGATGTCCATGTCGGGCACGCGCATTCGATGCACGGAACTGTTGAGTAGGGACTGTAGCTCCCTTCTGGTGTATGCTTCCCTTGTTAGAGCAGCTGCGGTGAGTCGGAAGATGGTGTGTCTGAAGATGCAGATAATGCATAATGTTAAGAACGACATATCTCTTTGATACAAAGAAATACACTAAGAGATCAACAACAAGGTATGAGAGTGGTCACACATCTGTTGACTGAAGACTAAATTGGGGTCACACGATTTTATTTTATTTTGGTACTGTCCGATCTACGCCAGATGGCTTGATGGCCGTCTTGTGCCTCCCGGCTGACATTGTTCGGAATCTTCCCCGAAGAGCCAGCGACCAACGGCAGAGCAGCCTGCCTCCGCCGTCCGTGGCCCCGGCCAAAACCCCGCTCCCCGCCCCACCGCACTGCCGTGGTTGCGCCGCCCCCGGGCCAATCCACAAAGACTCCCCGTCATCCAGATCCGGCGGCGGCAGTACCTTCAACCCACGCAACTCTAAAAGATAGCCATATAAGCGCTGCTTCCGCGGCGAACTTGCGGCCCCGCACCCTTATGTTAGACACCAGCCAACCGGCAGCCTAGGAGCTCCACCGCCTCGAGGGGTGCTGCTTCCCATTGGGAATCGATTGGCCCAGAATAAAAATTCAGACAACTGACGCCTAAATAAAGTGATTTCAGATGAGGGTGCGACCTATCTGGCGGCATGGTGAAGTAGGCAGGTCCAGCAGCCGAGTCGGTGAGGCCGGCGCGGTTGCGGTGGCGACCGGCAGAAGGGAAAGAGCGATGTCGCCACGGTCGGCGGCTACTCGGAAGCAGCGCCAGGACTCTGGACGGATCCGAAGTTGGAGCTGCTCCGGCGCCGTGAACAACGGCGGGGGTGAATCGGCTCCGGTACAGTTCACGCGGCCGTCGTCGAGGCAGCACCAGCAGCACGGAGTAAGAGGCACACGGCCCAGTGCACGACGGCAATTGGACAGCGTCTCCAGCATTAGGGAGGAGGGTGGCTGTGAAATTGGTGCGGTGGGGGTGCCATGGAGGTGGGGCTGAGGTTTCGTGGCTTGGGAGAAGGAAGCTTCCCGGGGAGAA
>NC_041387.1:464185719-464186788 GCF_002162155.2 Triticum dicoccoides | reverse complement strand
GGGGGGAATTGGGAGGGGAGTGGAACCATGTCTTACGGACGCATTTGTCTGAAATGTGAGGGGGAGTTACAGTTCTACCCTTGCCTATAGGCTTCTCGGCTTGGGTCTGTGTACTGAGGGTCGGGGATAGTAGAGTAACTTTGCTTCTCCCCAAATAGTGGGCGGGAGCGATTTCGGGCGAGGAGGGCGTGTTTTGAACTATAGTGGGCGCGAGCGATTTTGGGCGAGGAGAGCGTGTTTTGAAATAGTGGGCGCGAGCTATTTCGGGCGAGGAGAGTGTGTTTTGCCGACCATGGTTTATGAATTATTCGGCACATGTCATTTCGGCCAAGGAGAAGGCGCGCTTGGATGAAGTTACGAACCTACCCTCGATGTACAATGGGCCAATTGATGCGCGTCCCACATAGGACGGTAATTTCGCGTCTCCCATTTATTTGCTCGGGCGAATTTCACCGAACAGAGAGGATATTTAACGGTTCGTTCAAATTTTGGGAGAACGAGCATCCACGTCTACCTTACCAAGTCCATTCGAATCAAATTTTGAAATATTAGCTTGCCACTTCTTTTTTAGATGGAGAGATGATGCTCGGGAGTAATGTGTTTTTACATGCTCGTTGCTAGCGATTTACTATATGACAAATAGTTGACCCAATCAAAAACGCGAATCAAACCCAAACTGAAATATCTCGATTCAATGAACTAGCTCGTTCAGTAGGTCAAAATAGTGAACTAAATCCGAAATTGAACACCTCAATCGAGTAGCATGTTGTACAGTATTATAGTACTCCATGAACATGTTGAAAGTCAAATTAATGAACTTGTTTGATATACGCATATATCCGTTCATGTGTGGATTGCAGACAACATGTTCTCCAATTTAAATATTTGAATGCTTGTTTATATCGAAACATGGTTTATATCAGTCTTTGATGCATAAAACGCGACCTCCCCCTCTCCCGGACTCCTGTTCTCTCTCTCTCTCTCACTCTCTCGCCGACAATCTTCAATTCTGTCGCACGCATCCGACACAAAAACCTTGTTGGTCCCTCTCCCTTTCTCTCTCTCTCTC
>NC_041387.1:464183423-464185499 GCF_002162155.2 Triticum dicoccoides | reverse complement strand
TAGGTCTCTCTCGCACACTATGTATGATACTCTAGCTAGTCCAAGCTAGATATCTTGGGTGCACTCATCGTACGCACACAAATTCCTTGGCTCTTTGCCCGTAACTCTCTCACGCACCACTATGTCGTCTCGGAGCTCTTCCCCCCTCTCTCAAACTCTCCATCCACCTGGGTCACACATACACATGCATATCTCACTCGCACTCGATAGGCCCATCTAAAACTCTATCTCTCTCCCTCGTTCTCTCTCCATCTCACATGCACACACACACACAATCTCATGCCCAGCTAGCCAAGTATGATGGTCTCTCACTTAATTGTAGGCACACGCAGTCCCCCTATATGTATATGACTAGCTAATCTTAGTCTCCACCACAAACATGTGCATGGTCTATCTCGATTTCTCTCGGGGCATCTTTCTATCGCGCATGCACTCCCTCGATCTCCCACCCATATAGTCCCCTCACGATCTCGAGGGGATCTCTCTATCACAAACACACCCTCTCTCCCTCCCCATGCGTCCATGCCATCCATGTGTCCCTCTCGACCTTTTTTCCTTGTTGGACAGACCTCTATTGGACATGTGCTACAGGGGTGTCTCTCTCCGTTGCAAACAATCACATACTAGCTATCTTCGTGTATCTCCTCGCCTCACTTTTCCATCTCGGAGATGCATGTGTGATATGTTCGCATAAGAAACGAAAAAACACACTCTCTCTCTAATTTATCGTTTGTTGTCACTTTCTCTTTCACACACATACTCTTTTTGCACACTTACTCATTCTCCTTCACACGCACTTGATTTGTCTCGACTGAGGCACTCTCTTCCGTCCATAGCACATAGATTTATTGAAAAGTCAAACATCACAAAGTTTGACCATGTACGTGCAGAAAAAGAATTACATCTAGTACGGCAAACATATACCATTAGATTCACCATGAGATGTAGTTTTGTATGATGTATCTTTGGTATCGTAGATATAAATAACATTTGCGTAAACCTGATCAAAGTTTCCAAAGTTTGACTTCTAAAAAATTTACATGCACTGCATTATCAAGTGGACGGAATATCTCTTTCCCCCTCTCAGCTATCTGACACACCACTCAGCCTTATCGGGGCTCCTCAATCTCTCTCAAACTTTATTAGTCAGTTTGGTTCGTGACCTGACCCTCATGCCTTGATGGCCGGTACTGCCTGGTGTGGATGTGAGATGTAAAATATTTCTGCCTGGTCAGGCTTGTGTGGTGCTGAAGCGTTTGGTTCATGACTGGGCCAGGCAAAGCATCAATGTCCCATCAATCAATCCATGCATCAATTATTTAATGCTAATATCCATCCATGTTACTGTTAGCCTTGTGGCCGCACGACCAGGCACGGCCAGGCGTTCGAAATCGGTCGCTTGGGCCAGGCTACTTGCAGTGTTTGGAGTTCAGCCAGGCTAATTAAAGTGCAAGGGAACCCAGACCAGGCGGGCTTTCTTTTTCACAGGGTAGCAACCAAACAAGTGTGCATAAAATCCAGCCACAACCCCAGGCCACGCAAAAGATGCTCATGACGCAAGACAAACTGGCCTTATATCTCCCTGGTTCACACATACACATGTCTCGCTCGCTCTATACATATAGACCCATCCAACACTCTCCGCCCTTGTTCTCTCTCCATGTGACACGCACCCCCCTAAGTACCATAATCCCTCACTCCATCATAGGCTCTGTTTGGATCCATGGGTTAGAGTTAGTTTGGGTTAGTTTGGAGTCAACTAACCCAAAAAGATCCAAACAGGAGGGTTAGTTTAGGTTAGATGCATCTAACCCATCCAAAAAAACTAACCCATCCAAGAGGTGCTTATTTGGGTTAGTTCTTCTTGGGACCACTAATAAACACTTTTTTCTCTCGCTCTCCCCGTAGCAGATCCCTCCCCACTTCCTCGAAGCTTCTCATCCTCTCCCTCCCTCCCTCTCGCACCGCCCGTGAAGGTGCCTCGCCGTATCCACACTCCATCTAACCCTGCCATCCAAACACCTCTTTACTTAGAGTTAGTTCAGGGTTAGAATCTAACTCTAACCTCTAACTGAG
>NC_041387.1:464163889-464183166 GCF_002162155.2 Triticum dicoccoides | reverse complement strand
GTATGATTATCTCTTACTAGCCATCAGGAACACATGTATTGTCTCCTTCCATCCATACGTCTATCTCAATATCTCTCGGGGCATCTTCTATCGCGCACACACCTTGTCATTCGATCTCCCACCCATGTAGTCCCATCACGATCTCCAGGGGATCTCTCTATGACAAACATACACTCTCTCCTCCCCATGTCTGCATTTTCTCCGTACGTCTCTCTTGACCTCTCTCCCTTATTTGTCAGACCCCTCTTGGCCACGTGCTAGGGGTCTTCCTCTCTCGGTTCCAAACAACCACACACTATCTCCTCACCTTGCCTCCATTGTCGAAGATGCATGTGTGATATGTTTGCATAAGACATGCATGCTTTTTCTCCACTTTTATCGTGTGTTGTCCATGTCTCTTTCACACACGCACACACACTTTTTTCACTCTCTCTCTCTCTCTCTCTCTCTCTCTCTCTCTCGTTAGGGACTCTGTCACGTCCATAAGCATATGGATGTTTTGAAAAGTCAAACCTCAGAAAAGTTTGACCAGGTATATGTGGAGAAAAACATTTACATCTGGAATGATCATTAGATTCATCACAACATGTACTTACTTCATACTATCATTTATCTTTGGTGTTGCAGATATAAGTAATTTCTTTATAAACTTGGTCAAAGTTTCAAAAGTTTGACTTAAAAAAATGTTGTAACTACATTATCGAACAGAGGGAGTAGCTCTTTCTCTCTCTCTGCTATCTCTCACGGGCCTCCCCTCTCACTCAAACTCTCTATACCGACGGATTATACGCTCATTGTGTCAGCGTATAGCTCTGTATATTGTTTAGTTGACCGGTCAACCAATCCACATGCTGCGTTGTCAGCTCGTGTTCTGTATCTTGGTGTGCTGGCCCATGTGGCAGTGGGTGAAAATAAGTAAACTAGAGGCCCATCTGACACGCGGTGAAGTAAACAAAGTTGAAACCACTCGGGGTAGCACCCCGCACGCTAGTAAATTGAGGGCGCATTGAGGACAAACTTCTTGCGCACGAAGGACGCACTCGCGCACAATTCACCACTGCGCGGCGGCATGCACAGAAGGACGCACTCGCGCACACCCAGCACACAACACACACCAGCACACGTGTACACCGGCGTCGCCGCCGGTTGAGATGGACGGCGAGGCAGCCAACAAGCAGAGGCGGCTCAAGCCAAAACCGCATCCGGTGAGCCTGGACTTCATCAGCAGCCTCCCTGATGACATGCTGCTCGTCATCATTGGCCTCCTCCCCACCAAATCTGTCGTGCGGACCGCCCTGCTCTCCCGGCAGTGGCGCCCCCTCTGGCGCTGCGTCCCCCTCAACCTCACCATCGACAGCTGCCTCTGCGACGGGGATTGCAAACGCATGGCCGTAGTCTCCAAGATCCTTTCATCGCACCCTAGGCCAGCCAGACGCCTTGGCATCCGCATGTTCAGTACCAACTGTAAGGTCCAACCCAAGTTCGACGAGTGGTTCTTATCACCCGCCCTAGATCAGCTCAAGGAGCTCAGCTTTGAAGCTGGATGATGTCGCTCTCTACCGCCGTCCGCGCTCCGCCTCACGCCAACGCTGCGCCGCGCCAGCTTCAGCTCCTGCTATCTTCCCCAGATTAATGTCGCGCCCGCCCTTCTTCTCCCTCAACTCAAGCAGCTCGACCTCTTCGACGTTGTCATCTCAAAGAAGGCTATGGAGCACCTGCTCCGCAGCTGTACTGCGCTCGAGTACCTTCGTCTTGAGCAGATCCACGGGTTCATTAGCCTCCACATCACCTCGATGAATCTCCGATGGATTTATGTGTCTTGCTGGCCCTGCAACAAGACATCAATTGGGAAGAGATCACTCCAGCTGTTCCACGTTATGGTCATTGAGAATGCTCCTATCCTTGAGAGATTGCTTGTATCGGATCTAGAAGGTCCAACAAAAATCAGGGTCATTGACGCGCCGAAATTGACAGTGTTGGTGTACTCGTCTTCCAAATTCTCCGAACTCTTCATTGGATCCGTAATCGTTCAGGTACAACACTCATCTTCTTCTCCGTCTTCTTGAAATCCACATTTTTAAATTTCTTCTTGATGTATTTACGACCGTCTTCCAGAAAATGATTCCCACAAGCTTGACCCAGTCCATGCGCACAGTGAAGATCTTAGCACTAAAATCTATCGGCCCCAATCTGGATCAAGTTGTTGGATTCCTTACATGCTTTCCGTGCATGGAGAAGCTACTCATCAAGGTGAAACTTCTTTCCTATAAGTAAACGGTACTCACAACGTCGCTCAATTTTTTCGTAATTTTCCCAAATTACGATGACAAGTGTAGTGTTCAAAACTGCATCTACGCACTGCACCGAAAGAAATGTTTTTAGTATTTTTTCTCACGTGATCACCTGCATCGTTTTTATGTTGTACTACTATAGTAGCCTAGGCTAGTCATAGTGGAAAGTAACTTAGACTACTCCAATAACTCTATGGTTACCCTAAGAGCAAGTACTACCTCCGTCCTGGTTTACTCTTCCAATTTTTTAGTATCAAAATTTGACCATAGATTTAACTGACAAAATGTTAATGCATGTCACTAAGAACTATATCGTTGGATTCGTATTTGAACATAATTTCAAATGGTGTAATTTTTAGTGACATGCATTGGCATTTTCTTAGGTAAATCTATGGTCAAAATTTTATACTAAATATGAGGTAGTATTCCCTCCGTCCCAAAATTCTTGGCTTACATTTGTTTAGATACGGATGTATCTAACACTAAAATGTAACTAGATACATCCGTATTTAGACAACTTTAAGGCAAGAATTTTGGGACGGAGGGAGTACAAAAGTGGGCTATGTAGGCCAAAACATGTGCCAAATTCACGTGTGATGCATTTGGCATCGATGCCCCTACATTGCTCACCTGGTGCCCCAATCTGTATCACCTACTTTGCTCCGGTGCCAAATTAACTTACGCAATGAAAAAACACTACGTGGGAGAGAGAGAGAGGACTGAGGCAATAAAAAACACTTGTTTGGGAGAGTGAGAGGCTGGTGTAGTTGGTTTGATTGATTTGTTTATACATGTGGGTCTGTGTGCACAGCGGTGCCAACTCTCTCACATCGCGAGAGCGGTCTTTTGATTTGACATCGATGCGTATTATGTGGCATACTTTTGCGAAATATGGCATCGGCCACATAGTGGAAGGCAACAAATGTACAAGCTCTTCACGTGCTCCTAGTTAAATGAGAGGAAACAGAAAAAGAGAGAGAGAGAGAGAGAGAGAGAGAGAGAGAGAGGGAGGGAGAGAGAGAGTGAAAAAATATCACTAGCCAGCCAACCCTATCGTATGAGCGAATGATATTGGTACCTCTTGATGACACGGCAATCTTATGCAGCCAGCTGCTCTAATACGTTCTCTTCTTTTGCAGATAAAAAAAGACCCAAAAGTGAAAAATGTGTTGCACTATAACAATCTCATCGAATGCCTTGATCTCCATCTTACAGAAATTGATTTGATCGACTACCGAGGCAGCACATCTAAGATTAAATTGGCCAGGTTCTTTGTTCTGGAGGCAAGTGTGCTCAAGGTAATGAGGTTTGGCGTTCTCTGGCGCAACAATGAATGGTGTGCTCATCACCGCAAGTGTCTAAGCCTAAATGACAAAGTCTCCGCAGAAGCTGAATTTGTTTTTAAACATCAAGTGGCCAGAGACTCGAAAAATTATTTTCCCATTAGTGACTTGTTAGGGCGGTGGATTTTAGTTTGTACGATAAGCCGCATCCACCTAAAGTAACGAAAGTTCTTACGTAAACTTCCTAGTAATTCCCTCCTCCTAGGTGCAGCATTACTCCTAACATTTCTAATATTAGTTTGAAACTTGTAATATTGCCGTGTCCTATTCCTGCGTTTTCCAAATCCTGCGAATCAAACAGGTCCTGAGTTGGTGATGATGTTGTGCCTCCCATCTTTCACCAATAGCCGTCGGATCTAGATCTGACGCATACAAACCAAGCTTCTCCATTTTTGCAAAAAGATGCCCGCACTTGTTCCCTATTCACAAACAACTCCTTGTCTCTCACAATCAGCCTTATCTCCTTCCCACCACATCTAGAAGGCCATGGAAAAATCTGGCGCGATGGCCGCTGCTGGAGCCATCCACCCCCAATGTTGGTGTTCCGTGCAATGCACGGGCATCTACGCACGGGAAATTATGTCGAACAGGGCTAGTTGTAAGCAGGCTAGCTCTACAACCATGATGATAGTGATTGCAGACGGTGAGGCTGACTATGGTATGCCGAACACGGCGCCTATACTCAGGTGTCATCTCCGGCGCAGGGTCTTGTCACTTCACTGTGAGGAGCAGCACGTAATAATTTAACCAACGGGTAGTACAGTGCTAGTACTCCTAGGAGTACTACATTGGTAGTACTACTACTAGTACTAGTAGCACCACCGTCTGGATTTAGGAGTACTACCACGTCCATCTGGATTTTAGTATTTGACTAGCAATATCTAGTAATGCATGTCACAAAAAATGTACTACTCCCTCTGTAAATAAATACATGGTGTTTTATTCCTATCGGCGAGAGAACTTAATGTTTTTTTGCTAACTAGAGTACTGATAGGATTACATGCAATGAACTAAACACTGCATGTCATGTTTGGTAGTCTCAAGTCATTGAAAGCATGCACGGCCCACATCTCTCATTGGTTGATATGTCACGAAATAAGAAACAAGGAGGGAGTTAATGCACCGTGCCTAAGTGTTTTGGGATTATTTGGTTTTCGTAATGTGACTTACACAACATTTTTGTTTACATGCATTAACATTTTATTAGTTAAATCAAAGGTCAAAACTTGGCCCAAAATGCAAAGGGGACCAATAAACCAATAAACATCAAACTTCTCTCGTTTGGCCCCAACTAGAGGTCCGGTGAGATGACTATACTGCACCGGCACGGAGGGGGGCGCAGCTTCATTGACTTACGGCAACTGCCTTTGGGTGAATGACATATGGGCCCATGGGGTGGCTGGCCCACCTATCATACAGCCAAAGGCAGGTGCAGTAGAGGGCCGAGGAGTAGTACAAAATCCTACGCACCTACGCACGCTAACCAAGGGCAAGAGTGATCACTTGAATCGCAAGATCAGTTGACTACTACCTCCGTCCTGGTTTATTAGTCTCCTTTGTAATTTGTGCTAAATTTTGACCAAAGATTTAACTAACAAAATGTTGATGCATGTCAACAAAAATTATATTTTTGGATTCGTATTTGAACATAGTTTTCAGTGATATAATTTTTAGTAACATGCGTAAACATTTTGTTAGTTAAATCTGTGGTCAAAATTTGACACGGATTACAATGGGGACCAATAAACCAGGACGGAGGTAGTAGAAGCTAAGCTAGACCCATGGAGGCGATGAGCGCGAGCATCAGCCGGCTATGCCAGATGGTCCACGACACCGGCCTGCGGCCC
Source organism: Triticum dicoccoides (assembly GCF_002162155.2). Lineage (NCBI taxonomy): Eukaryota > Viridiplantae > Streptophyta > Magnoliopsida > Poales > Poaceae > Triticum > Triticum dicoccoides. The sequence goes on along the minus strand of NC_041387.1, from coordinate 464,177,685 downwards.
GGCAACGAGGAACGTCTCCAGGTAGTATTGCTTGAGGCCGCCAGGGCGAGGGGCCGCTTGGACGACAGCTTTGTCTCCTTGTTCGACGAGGTCCTCGTCGGTTTCCTCGACAAGTTCACTGTCGTCAAGAAGCTCGTGGACGACTTTGACGTAAGCCTCCAGCCGACGCGCCCAGGCTCTGCGATGCCCGCCACCCTCAACGGTCACTACGGTGACAACCTCTTCGACGCACTGGTGGCCCTGCGACTACCCGCCGTCACGCCGGAGAATGTCCACCTCGAGGTCGCTCTCGCCGCGCAGCGCCTGGCGCAGCAAGACACCATCGACATAACCACCCACATCTATGCGCAAATCGTCCACAAGGACTACTACATGCAAGAGGAGGACGATAGGACGCTGGCCTTCTTGGACCGCAGGGCAACCTTGGACGGCATTGTTCAGAAGCACGTTGAGCTCGCCGCCAACGCCGCTGCTCCTCACACATCGGTTGGTGACCCGGCGCACTAGGGCGTGAGGACGTCGTTGATGGATTCATATGTATTTTTATCTTTTCATCAAATCCATGTAGTAGTATATGATACTACAGTAATTATCTTACCTTTCGCATCAACTTCATAATTTTCGTACGTACTCCATGCATGAACGGCGCCAGAACCAAACTTCTCATTACTCTAGGAAAAATCGTTATTTTCTCTCTATCGATCGCGCCATGGAGCAGAACCAAATTTTACAAGTTACGAGTTCAAAAGGAAAAGCATGTCGTGTTCGCGTCGCACCCCCACACGGTTGGTCCAACACGCCGCTCAAGCGGGAATGTGTGTGGTGTTGCATTTTCACTTACAAGTGGGACCGTAGTTGAGCAAACCGACTATCGGCAAACCCCCACCCCGCCCACCGCGTGATGGCTGAGAAAACAGGAGGGAGGAGAGATGGTTGTAGCATGGACTCCAAGAAAATTGGTGTCGGATGGGACTCGTGTGGGTGGCATGTGCCGTACTGCTAGACGTGAATGCTAGTTATGGCCCATGCCACCCTACTATATCGAGCCTATATCGAGGTACGTAGAACAAATTTCCTGCAGTCCGTGCTCAGCCCTCCTCTATCTCTCTTCTCAGCCAGCCAGCGGACGTGCGGAGCCCATCGTCTGTTTGCTCACATGTGGTCCCACATGTCAGTGAAAACGCAAGCGGACCCACTAAACCTGCACATCTTTCACCTCGACGTGCTGGTGATGAAAAACAAATCCAAGGAAGATCTTCGGTGGCCGCTTTTGGAGTTACTCAAGAGTAGTAAGATTCTATTTACAGTTTAACCCAAGATGCACATCTCGTGGCTTCAACTACCACTCTATTTTCTTTCATGACACGACCTGGATGCTGGATGTCCCACATGTCGGCAAAAGGAGGAAGAACCTGACCAAATCTTCGGTTGTGCTCTCGGATTAGACTAGTTGTGCTAACTTAAAAAATTTATTGTGTACTCCCTCCATTCCAAAATACTTGACTTCCATTTGTCCAAAAATGGATGTACCTATATACTAAAACATGTCTAGACATATATATTTTGACAAATAGAAGGCATGTATTGTGCAACAGAGGGAGTAGAATGGATGCAAGTTTTTGTATTGGGAAGAAGAGTACATCCATATATTGATAGAGCGCAATTTAGTAGATGTTCTGTCACTTTTAGCTAGCACAGAGGCTATAGATGAGATTAGTGCACTTGTTGATACTCCTACTTGGTATGCGTGTTGCTGCTTAGACGCAGAGAAAAACGGACCGGAGGGAGTACTAGAATAGAGGCTAGACATGAGACTAGATGCGAGGAAGCAACGTCTACTTCTTTGCACTCGAAGAAGAAAGAAGCACGCAAGATCGAGCCTCCGCAGATCAACAATGAATGCATCGAGAAGGCACTAATCCAACTTGCAGGAGTAGTAAAATGTATTCTTGTGCTTCTTGTTTTCTTTGGTCTTGCTTTTCTAGTCAAAATTATTGTTGGAGTTCGTGCAAAACGGAGGTCCGTTTGGGGTCATGCGTTGCAGTTGGCCTTACAAGTGGGACCGCAGTTAAGGAAACCGACTATCGGCAAACCCCCACCTCGCCCGCCGCGCGATGGCTGAGTTAGAGAAACGATGAGGTTGAAGAGATTGCTCTAGCACGAACTCCAAGAAATATGGTGTCAGATGGAAGTCGTGCTGGTGGCGTGTGCCGTACTCCTGGACGTGAATGCTTGTTCTGGCCCATGCCACCCTACTACTCCTACTACTTACTATATAGTACTACTAGTATCAAGGATTCGAGGTGTTGGTTATGTAGTACAATATGGCTACAGTAAAAACACCCGCACGACGCACGAAGCATGTGAAGCTAGTACAAATAGTGTACTACTATTGTTGATTGGCCTCATCCAATAACCTGTTGCAATGCACGTACAATTATGTATTCAAAAAATATGTTTTTGCCTCGTCGCACCACTCACTCATAGAAGCAACTCGAAAGCCATTCATAAATTTAGTAAGTTTATCACAGGCATATCATTTTATTACATACAACAGGTCATCAACCCACATCGACAACGAGGATACGTTATAAATACTAAAGTTTTCACCACACAACAAATAACAAGCAATGAAATGAACTTCAACTCAACCATTCCTTGGTGTTGGAAATGCTTGCTTTGAACCACAAGTGATTCTCTGGGACAGGCCATCCATTGTTGATCTGGAGACCAACGCAGGACTAATCATCCAAGCTGAAGCGGCCTAATATATCAGTACCAGGGTAGGGAACCACCCAAATGTCTGAGGTATAGACACAGTTGCTTCTCATAAATGGTAGTAACGTTGTGTCAACAGCAGTTGGATCGCCTTTCACCATCATTGGATAGTTTTGTCCAAGGAAGAGCGAGTTTTCTCCAAGACTATCAATTCTGTACCAGGGAGAAGGAGTTGGCGCTAGCACACTAGTATCCATCCCGAATACCATGCAACGGGTGTTGGAGTAGGTCCGGAGAGTACGACCATGGGAGACTACACCTGCTTCCTTAGCAGTAACATCATCAGTGGGCTGTATACACACGAGAAGAGGTGATCCATCGGAATTAGTTGCCAGGCGCTAAATGGTATATGGGCGCTGCTTGTCCTCATGCTCGTGATCATCACCATCATCATCTCCCCCTTGGTTATAAAAATCTTCAAGTATAGGTGGTGGAATGTTCACAGGACCTTGGAAACACAAGAAGAAGGTTAATTAGTAAGGCTGGCCATAGTGGGGATAACATAAGTAGTATCATGCACTTGGGACTCGCAAACATGCTTATGTGGCAGGCAATTAAGGAAGAGAGAGATGGTTATAGTAACATAGGTAGATACCGTAACATAATAAATGTGATGCTACTATGTGTCATGCATGGCAATAAATGAGACCACCTATGATACTAATCTAAGATACTATGCACTATAGAGGTAGTAACATAAACTAGTAACATATGCATGTTACTAGTCTAAGTTACTCCCCACTATGACCAGCCTAAAGGGAAACTTGCTAACCCGCATGCATGTGGATGAAACAATTATAATTACGGTGGAAGACAAATGTACCGAAACAACGAGGATGCCATGCAAAAATAGTGCCACGAGTGGTGGCAGCAAACACAAGGCCCTCGTATTGAATTGCATCACAGTACTCATCCCTGTACAGAAACTGATTTTTGAGCAATATCCATCCAGTCAAACCACTGAGGACGGCAACAAGCTTGTCGAAGATAGCAACAACTTCATAGTTGTTGTAATTCCAAGAGCAGTTGGGAACTCGAGAAATTGCTATCTTCCGTAGAAGACAGTCACCATGATTGTATTTGAACGTGCGTACAATACCGGTGTGCTCAACCTCTGGGCAGTCTGCTGAGATTTTTGGAAGTGGAACCCGGTCACGAGTGTACACATTCACAAGTTCCCACTCGCAGTTGGACCCAATGTAAACAACCCAATCTCCATTTGCGCCTACCCAAGCCTTGCCCTCAAGCGATGGCATCTTAACATCATACGTATCATTATCAAGCGGCATCAACTTGCACAGGGCGAGGCCTCCATCGTGACGGCGTCAGTCATCAGGGTCACGGCGAAGAAGATAGGGGAGATCAAACCGCTCCTTGACTCTTGGGTTCCTTGTAATGATGTTATTAGTTGAGTCGAGAATGGGCTTGAACGAACCTGCCATGCTAGCCGAGGTGATGACGTCGCATCGATCAATGAGTTCCTCCACCATGTCATCTTTCAGATCGGGGCAAGAATAACGAGGTTGTTTCCGTCCTGTTCCCTCCATGGAGAAGACAATCGAACAATGGCAGAAGAAAGGGTGAAGGGCTGAAGGAAAATGGAGGAGGGAGAGGAAGAGCATCCGACAGCAGTTCCAAATCGAGAGGGAAAGGCGAAGAGTCGATGGACGGTTGCTAGTTTGCCACGGTTCACAAAGGGGCGCCCCGGCCTACACGTCGGTTCGGAAATACTCCTACTACTCGCCATCGTCTCACTGATATGTTGGAACGGGACCACATGTCAACGAAACATGGTGTGTTATTTCTCGTGCAAAATGCGATCTGGCCGCGTTGGCCCGAGGTGCCGCATTAGTTATCGACCTTTATTTTTTTAATGGCGTGTCGTTCAGTTTTGAAGCACGACTAACTGGTACTGTACGCAGAGAAAATATGAACTACTCTACCACTACTCCACCTCCAGTACTAGTAGTATAAAGAAGATATATAGGTTGGAGCTTCAGCGCTTTCTTGCCAAGGGCTGCCCACTTGCTTCTCACACTACCACCCTCTCTCCAGATCTAAAAAAGACGGCCCCTCTCTCCCTCCTCACCGGTGGTCACAGATCTGCCGGGGAAGAAAAGGACGTGCAGCGTTGACGCACTCGTCGTCGGCGAGCGTGGTCACGCACTAACGACAAGGCCGTCCTCTCAGACCTAGCGCCCGGGCAGGATGGCCTCCGTCCCCAAGGTCGTTGTCATAGTGTGTGCGGAGGACGACGACCACGAGCGAAGCCACTTCCCGCCGACCCTCAGGTATGCTACCTCTTTTCGAACCACACGCTTGTTCTATTGCCCCATCTGGCACGTCGTTGCATGTGGATCTTTTTCCACTCCACCATCTTCCCAATTTGCTATCCTCTACTCTGTTGGCCACACAGACGAAAACCATAATTTGCACTATTAAAGGAAACCCTACTTCATGCAGACTAATGCATGTCTGGGGTGAATAAGGAAAGGAAGGGAGACTGTACTGTCCAAGAGAGTAGGCATCGAACCCGCATCTAGGTTGAAAAGGGGAAAATCAGTAGCTAAGGAACGAGTCTCGTGTCTCTTGGTTGAAGAAGGGTAGAAAGGCATGACAACGCAATAGAGAATGACCAGGTCGATCGGTTTGTTGTCCTCACATAGGAAAAAGGTGGCTAAAGAGAACAAAAATGGGACGTAATCCACATATGTTGCCTGAATATTTGTTGCTCTGGGCAACCATACCTCCCTCACCACTCTGCGTTCGTGGAGGTACATCGTACTGGTGCGCCCACTGTCCGAATGGGCCTCCCATGCTCTTATTGCCACTTCTTTTGTTGTTAGTATAATGCCAGCAGTCAAGTCAAGCAATGCTACTGCTAAAGTGATGCCACATTTAACTAATGCCGCTCTCAGTCTAATGCCACAGATAAATTTAAGCAGCGCCATTTAATGTCACTGGATCATTTCAGGTTTAGCTGTTGATTGTGGATGTATTAAAGATTTTTCAGCTAAGGCATTATAATGTTGTTGCACAGCCAGTATACCAACGATGAAACTTGTTACTACCTTCAGATTTTTGCACTCTTAATGCTTATAGATTACATACCTCACTTTCATGAGATAAGCTAATTTTTTTGTACAGTGTCACCAAAATGCCAAGACGCTGATGTCATTTTATTTTGGTTAAACTACACAGACATTTATGAAGACAAGAGGAAAGGTCAAGAGTGGGCACCTCCTCCTCCGGCTGTTCTCTTGATTCGTTCGATCAAGTTTTTATGCTTGATCGATTACCAAGATTGGGATAGCAATTTTTAAGGTCCCCCCGACTTCGAAATGATATTTACCTTGGAGGTACATGGTTTGCAATTTTTTTATACTGTCATTAGTTAATAATGCTAGTTACCTTCAGACTTCTGTATTTGGTTTAATGCTCATGCACAGCTAGTATACCAATGCTGAAACTTGTTACCTTTACATTTTGTATTGTTAATTCTTATAGAAACCTTCCAGTGCTAGAGTTTATTGAAATATGTTCAGTAAAACCATTGTACTGCACCCTGTAATAAACTAACTACTCTACTGTTGCACTAGCCACTGGATTAGTGTATATTTGTAGTATTCGAATGGTGTTGCATTAGCATATGGACATAAATAAAGTGTGGAAAGCTTTCCCAGATATGTGCTCAAGAAAACTACTACCTGTTTTTCTAAATACTAGGCGTTTGGGTACTTTAAATTGAAACGCGAAAACGTCTTATATTAAGGAACAGAGGGTGTAGAGTTCACTCAAATTATCCCGGTAAAGCTAGTCACACCTTTGTTAAAATTAATGTTCATTATGTTATCGGAGGAGGTCTGTATGTTTGTCTCTAATGCCTGTCTACTACATACCCGACATCATGATGTAATGTTAAGTCATTTCCTTTTGTACAGTGTCACTAAATTTTCAAGGTGGTGATGGCATTTTATTTTAGTAGAACTGCACAAATTTTGCTTAAAAGAAGAGGAAAGGTCAGGAATGGCTCAGTTTTTCAGAAAAAACTATGTATGCCTTCCTGACATCAGCCGCAGTTGCTTTATTTATTCCTTCAAACAGGTGGTTAGAAACAGTCTTGCTACCTTTTCCCATTAAGAAATTGGAATGCTTATATTTGTGAGTCTATGCTTCAACTAGTGCCACTTTTATAGTAATCACACTTTCAATATCTATGCAAACAGGGATGCTCGATTTTAGTGGAGCTGCACAAAAAGTCCAACTGGTTCAACATTAGGAGCATGTTTTTTTCCAAACCTTTATATCCAACTGGTGGCACTATGAGTTGTTCATTACGAAGGTACATGGTTTGCTACTATCTTGCTACTCTTTTTATACTGTCATTAGATAGTAATACTAGTGGTTTTCATGTGAATTTATTGGCAGGGTGGACCTACATTGGAGGTGCAGGACAGGATTCAATGATTGGATGCTCAATTTAGGTTGTATCGATTTCACTTCTTCCATCACTGCGAACATGGTGTGGTATATGTTTACTAGCTGCTTGATATTTGTGCAGACAGAGATATCTGCCCGTTGCTATTTGGCAAACAAACAAAGTGTCCGCAATTTTGGTTGAACTGCACAAGAGAATAGTACAGTCACTGCATGCAGTGCCATTTGAAAATAGACACAAAGATTGGATAGTCACTTCATGGACTGCAGAAAAGTAGTACTGTACTATTTACTGGCCAACACTAGGTGCTTCATTGCTTTGGTCTGATTATACAATGGGCATCATTTTCCCTAAGTTAAAGTTTGTATTCCGGAAATAGTCTCGCGGTGTGATCGAGAGAAGACCAAATCATATTGCAGTGGATGTTCCTCCATCATGTGTGGTTCATTCTCATGGTTCCAGCTGTTGGTGAAACCACTTACGTTTGCAAGAGCAATTGTAGACTTCACAAACAAATTTGTCTTTCAGTCTGTACTTAATGTTGGCCAAGAGAAGAATCCATGTTAGTAGGAAGAACAGATGTTTTTTCTAGATCTTTGCTTTTGGAGGTACATATTTGTATATGATCTTTGAATCATTGAGATGCATTAACATGTTGATCTTATGTATGGGAATCGTACTAGTTAGTTTTAGTTGCGACGCAAGATCCGAAGTGGCTGATCTTTGCTTTTGGAGCTACATATTTGTATATGATGTGTGAATCATTGAGATGCATTAACAGTTACTTATTTCTGTTCGCTCAGTGTTTACAAGTTACTGATTGATCACTAGCTAGCCTACAAATGCGCTCCTGGCAGTTTTATTTGCGATGCAAGATGCGAAGTGGCAGTTTTTTGAATAAAAATGCCTACCTCTGAAGAAACTAACAAGCTACACTATCGATCCTACATGGATAAAAATGCCTACCTCTGAAGAAACTGACAAGCTACACTATCGATCCTACACGGATAAATAGCGGATCACGCACGTACTACCTCCTTTCCGGTTTGCAGGGCTCAATTCGAGAAACGACCTACTCGATCCTACATGAATAAATAGCGGATCACGCACGTACTAGTACCTCCTTTCCGGTTTGCAGGGCTTAATTCAAACCTCTCACCAACCAAGGTACTCCCTCCGTCCGGGTTTATTAGTCCCGTGAGCAAAGCAGCAAGACCAAGGCATGGCAATAATTAACGGCATGTAGAAGTTTAAGCCTAATTAATTCCAGCGATTTAAGTGGCTGCATGCGTGCCCTCGGCTGCGACTCGTTGCATGCTGCTTCGCGTACTGCCTGCGAGCGATTCTGAGTGCCTGCATGCAGCCGGCCGTAATTAAGGCGGCTAACTGATGCGAAAAAAGATACGCTTTAATTATTGCGGGCTTTTTAAATCCGTGAAATCATTATTGACAAGGAGGGAGATGATTCGAGTGCACTCGTTTGACAACCATGTCGGCGTGCGACCCAGATGGGACAGGACGGCACAGTCATAATTTCAGTTTCCCTAGTTTTCCACGGCAAGCTGGCGCGCTAAGCCATTATGCATTGAATTCCGATGACCGTCGCGCTACCTTCCCCCTATAAGTATTGTTTCCCGGCCTTCTCCAGTGCCACCATGACCCAACTCGCCATATCCTCAAAAGCCCCCACCGGCCCGACGTCGCTCGCCACATCCGCCATGCCCCCACCCGTCCGCGGTAGGCGACGCCGGAGGCGGTCACCGCCGGAACTAGTGTTCGGTTTTTCACGGGAAGGCAGACGGAAGGAGGAGGCATTCTATCTGTCTTTAGATGGCAATGCGCAGATCGAGTAGTTGTTGGAGCGCAACCCAAGGAGCAGGAGTTGTTGGAGCGCGACCGCCTGGCGGAGAAGCAGTATATCATTGATTTGCGCCGCCAGCGGGACATGGAGCAGCAGCGCACCGACGCTCTGAGTCGCGAGCAGAGCGCCCGCAACTGGGCCGACTACGTGGAGGCTGGTGCCCGGCAAATAGCCCTGGAGGCTGTCGGGCACGCACGCGTTCGCGACGCCGATTTTTACTACCAGCTCGTCAAGTGGGTTTCCCGCTTGGAAGCCGAAGCTTCGGTGGACCACGCCGGCATGGAAAGGGCCAACACGCGCGAGCAACGCGCCTTATAGCACCTCTGGCAAGTCCGAGGCGAGGCGCAGGACGCCGGTGCCGGCGTTTAGCGTGTACCGCCGGCATCGTCTAGTGAGCTAAGAGTAAGTTAGTACTTGTCTAGTGGGAGTAGATAGTTAGCTTGGCTATGATGGTTGTCAACATGGAAGTTCAGTACTCTATATGTGGATCAGACCTGTTACTTTGCTCTGAATGTTGAACTTTCTGTTTGAACGTATGGAATGGGCTGTTATTTTTTTAAATGGGTTGTATTTGTCCTCCACGGGTTTAGAGGCTGACTTGTGGGCCTAGCAAGTTGACGCGTACACAATCAGGAGATGATTGTACGTGGAGAGGATGACAGCAGGGACCCGCCAAGGTCATGGCAGTACGCAAGCAAGTGCCTCCTTATTTCAAGCCAATAAAAAAATGGCTCCTCCTAGTGGATTTCTGACATCTGGGTCCCATGGCATTGTCAATGTAGTCAATAAACAAGAGAATTGCACAACGAGCGGCTGACACCAGGGACCCAGCAGCTCGCCCAGTTATTTTTGTTTTGGTTTAATTTGATAAATGCCTCCGAGAAATGCCACTGCAATTTCCAAACTTTGAAAAATGTCATTTCATGCCATTTCTAGTGGCATTTTTTGAAGTCTGGAGTGGCGTTTTTCAAAGTTTGCAAACTGCAGTGGCGTTTTTCAAAGTTTGCAAAAATTGCAGTGGCATTTTTCAAAGTTTGGGAATTGCAGTGACATTTTTATGAATCGCCATAATTGGAGTGGCATTTATCTAATTTGTTTTTGAGATGGAAGCAGGGTGTCAACTGGGTTGTGCGGGACACTCTGGCATGTCTAGACAGCCTTTTCTTTTATGTTTACCACAGACCAGCCCAGTAGTTTTTTTTCTTTTTGAAAATGGCTAGCCCAGTTTTTTTGTGATTTGACAAGTAACTTTATCAGGCCAGTTGGGCTGCAAATCTTTCAAGACGAGGAAAGCTTCATTCGGCTGGCCGAGAAAATGGCCTATCAGTAATGAGAAATGGGTTGTACATTTTTAAAGCACATCAAACCAGCAATTAGTTTCAAATATCTTTTTTTTATTTCGAGATTTTAAATTGCATTGATTTTTATGCGTGGAAAATTTATTGGATTTTATATTGATATACATTTATTTTTAAAATTAGTCTGAATGTGACTCAAAATTTCGGGATTAAAAACAGTTCAGACCGCACCGACATATGCAAAATTTCGTATAATTTTTTAACTGTGGCCACAATATGGGCTGTAATGCTAACAAAAAGAATATGGGCTCCAAAAAACCCGTAAGAATTAGCAAATGGGCTGTAAACTATTTGAAATAATGGCAGATGGGTTGTATGCTGTTTTCCACAGATTTGAGGCTTTCCACAGATGGCATGTATACTGTTGGATGTCCATCCAACGGCCGTCGTGCTTCTTCAATCTCTGCTCTTCCTGCTCCAACCGCTCAAACAAGCGCCGGCGGGACTGCCTGCTCCCTCCTCCCCGCGGCCGGCTGTGCTGCCGCGGAGGCCTCATCGCCCCACCGTGCTCCCATCGCTGGCCTAGCCATCCCTCTACTCACCCTCACTCCCACACATGTTGTTATTCTCCGGCGACGGCAGACGAACCAGTAAACCCTCGTACTCCTCCGCGTGGGAAACAACTGCTGAGTATTCCCTGGCTCCGTGTCGTTCCCTTCCTAGGCCTCGCTGTCGTCCACCACCTGGGTGCTCTCGGCGTGGCCTGGTCAACGTGGTCAATGAACGACATCCATCGGAAGTGGATTGTACGTGGAGAGGCTGACAGCTGGGTCCACGGCCGCACGCAAGGAAATGCCTCCTTATTACGCGCAAAATAATGATTCCTCCACCTGACATCTGGGACCCACCGAAAGGGCCTCTGTATTTCGCGAAAAAAACGTTACCGCCGCTGACAGCTTGGACCCACCAGCTATATCTTCGCACGCAAGGAAGTGCCTCCTTATTACGCCCAAAAAAAGAATACTCCCCCTGCTAGCTAGGACCCAGTATAGTGGGCATACTAAGTTAACGGGGATGAAGGGCTTTGTCAACTTAGTCAATATGCACGATTCTAGCTCGACTGGCCGTACAATGTCCATCCAACGGTCGTAGTGCTTCTTCAACCTCTGGTCTTCTTGCTCCAGCCGCCCAAAGCAGCGCCGGTCGTGTTGCCTGCTCCTGCCTCTCGTGGCCGGTTGTGCTGCCACAGAGGCCTCGCCGCCCCCATACTACTCCCGCCGCTGGCCAGGCCATCCCTCCACTCCACTCACCCACACCCCCTGTTATTCTGTGGCGACAGCAGCGCAGCCGAACCAGTGAACCCTCGTACTCCTCTCCGCGTGGGCATCCACTGATGCGTCTTTCCCGGCTCCGCGTCGTCCCCTTCCTAGGCCTCGCCGTCGTCCACCGCCGTGGTGCTCTCGGCGTGGCGTGGTCAATGTGGTCAACGACCGAATCCCATCGAAAGAATACTGTACGTGGAGAGGCTGATAGCTAGGTCCACGGCAGCCACAAGGAAGTGCCTCCTTGTTACGCAGAAAATAATTATTCCTCCACCTGACAGCAGGGACGCACCGGATGGGCCACCAGTATTTCGTGAAAAAAACGTTTGCCCATGACTGCTGGGACCCACTCGACGGGCCACCATATTTCGCGAAAAAAAATGTTCCCCCTGCTGTCAGCTCGGACCCACCGGAAGTGCCTCCTTATTACGCACAAAAAAATGAATACCCCCTGCTAGCTGGGACCCACCTTGGTGGGAGGCTGACTTGTGGGCCTACTAAGTTGACGGGGACGGAGGGCTTTGTCAACTTAGTCAATATAAATGATTCTAGCTCCAGTGACCGTACGATGTCCATCCAACGGCCGTAGTGCTTCTTCAACCTCTGGTCTTCTTGCTCCAGCCGCCCAAAGCAGCGCCGGTCGTGCCGCATGCTCCTGCCTCCTGTGGCCGGATGTGCTGCCGTGGAGGCCTCACCGCCCCCTACTATTCCCACCGCTGCCAGGCCCTGCGGCGACGGCAGCCTCACACCGCAGCCGAACCAGTGAACCCTCGTACTCCTCTTGGCGCGGGCTTCCACTGCCGCGTCTTCCCTGGCTCCCCGTCGTTCCCTTCCTAGGCCTCGCCGTCGTCCACCGCCCTGGTGCTCTCAGCGCGGAGTGGTCAACGTGGTCAAGGAACGACTTCCATTGGATGTGGACTGTATATGAAGAGGCTGACAGCTGGGTCCACGGACGCAGCAAGGAAGGGCCTCCTTATTACGTGGAAAATAATTATTCCTCCACCTGACAGTGGGGACCCACCGGACGGGCCACCGTATTTTGCGAAAAAAATGTTTCCCCCCTGACTGCTGGGACCCACCAGCTACACCTTCGCACGCAAGGAAGTGCGGTCAGGCAAAAAAAAACAATTCACCCCTCTGACTGCTGGGACCCACCAGCTACATTTTCACATGCAAGGAAGTGCCTGACAGTCGGGACCCACCTGGTCGAAGCATACGTAGCGTTGTCATTCTGGTTGCGGACGTGTATGTACATACTGGTCGTTGTAGAGGCGCGCACGTGTCGTAGTAGAGGCGCGCACGTAGCATGTACACGTACGTACAGCGGCCAGGGTGCAAGAAAGAAAATACGGCCACGTATGTGTACATACGGGTGGGGTCTCGAACGCCTACTCGCGCATACGTACGGCGAGGGTTCGTGTACATGGCTGGGTCGGAACGGAGAAACAGCGTCGTCGTCGTGTTCATGGGGAGCCAAACCAGCTGGGTCAGAACGGAATGCGTGGTCGTGTTCATCAGGAGGGCTTGGACGAAACAGGCAATGGAAACGAGGCATGGCGTACCGCACAACGGAGGAAACGGCCTTGTGTTCGACCGGCCACGTTCGAAATGGGATCTTGTTCATCGGGAGGGGTCTGGCGTACCGCAAAACGGAGGAAACGGACCTCCTATGGTCGAAACGGGGGTCCTGTTGATCGGGAGGGGTGTGTCGTACCGCAAAACGGAGGAAATGAATCTCCTACGGTCGAAATGGGGGTCTTGTTGATTGGGAGGGGTGTGGCGTACCGCAAAACGGAGGAAACGGACCTCCTATGGTTGAAACGGGGTCCTGTTGATCGGGAGGGGTGTGGCGTACCGCAAAACGGGACTCCACGGGATACAGTTCATCTCCATCGTCGACCTCCTCCAGCCTCCACGGGCTACCGTCGACCTCCTCCAGCCTCCACGGGCTCCTGTTCATCCAGCCTCCACCGCGCGCTACTCCACCGTCTACTGTTCATCCAGCCCTCCACACCACGGGGTCCTGTTCAACCATCCCTCCACGGCCACCCCTCCACCATCTACTGTTCATCCAGCCCTCCAAACCACGGGGTCCTGTT